>NC_134082.1:116260898-116560898 GCF_000715075.1 Nicotiana tabacum
TTGGAACGAAAATGCATGAATTGGAGCGAAAATGAGAGAAAAGGCAAAAGTGCACATTTGAGAGCCACAGGCAGCGTGGGGCGCTACATGTGGCACTCAAAACATAATGCTAAAAAGTTGAGCGCCAAGGCCAGCGCCCCACGCTGCACAGGACGCTCAAAACATGAACATGTCCTATTTCGATCGGGACTCGGTTATTTCGACCCCAAGACATCCCCAACTTATATAAAAGCCAACCTAAACCTATTTTGAGAGAGGAGGACATTTTTTAGAGTAACTTTTGACCAAGGGAGAGTACAGAGCCGTCGTGGAGGCCGGGTTTCATCTTTTCTTCCACCAAACTTAGTAATTCTTATGTTTCTTTGTATGATTTTTTGTTTGGCTACCATGTCTATATGGAGCTAAACTTCACGTTCTAGTGTTGTGGTTCTTTCATGACTATTGTTATTCGGATATTGATTTTGATTTCTTAGTTTATCATATTGGTTTATTTATTCAATCTTGCGCTTAATTATTTAATTGCTTGATCACCAATTGAATACTATCTACGAATCTAGAATTGAACTCGAAAGTGAGAATTCTAGATTGCATATAGGATTGAGTGGAGCAAGTTCTTGAACCTGGGCATCGGGGAGCGGATTCGCGGTTAGGATAGACATATATCTAATTGCCTTGCTTGGTTGATTTATAGGAATTATAAATGCGTTCTTGTTAGTTCTAATTCCATAGACATATATGCGTTAGGTTAGCTTGAATAGGCGAGTAAGAACTCGACAGATTCTTATGAGCAATATTAACCATGTTAACCAATAAACCAGATAAATTAGCTAGTCAATTCAATTGAAGAATACAATAGGAATGTTAGATAGCTCATAACCCTAGATCATTTTCATCAAATTGATAATATAAAAATCTGCTCTTCCTCTATTTAATGCTCATTAGTCATTTTTTTAGTTTAATTACTTTAGCATCACTACTTGTGGGTTTAATCCTTGTTTAGATAGTGAGGATAGTCTAATTTAGTTAATAGTTAATCACAAGTCTTCGTGGGTTCGACATCCGACTTTTAGTCACTTTATTACTTGACGATCGCGTATACTTGCGTGTGCATTTAGCCGCAACAAGTTTTTGGTGTCGTTGCCGGGGACTTAGAAATTAACAAATTTTCTAGATTAGACTTTTACTTTTATCTTTACAAATTTATGTTTTTCTTCTCTTTTTGTAAATATTTTATTTTTATAAATATTTGATATTTTCTCTTAGTGTGTTTCTAGTTCTTGCAGCATGGCATCTGGGGATGAAATATACGTAGGTAAGGTTATTGACAAAGACGCTTGATTGACGGAAGACTTTTATGGCCCGTATTTTTGGGCTTGTCATGACTTGACTTCATGGAAGTCTGAATTTGAATATGGGAGTAAGGGTTGGTATTGTGACGAATATTATAGATTAAGGGAATATGCGAACCGACGTTATTTATTAACAACATTTGTGAATGACTGGTCTAAGGAGAGAGTTGATCTTGCACAAGAAGTGACGAGTTTGGCTTGGCTTTACACAACTTAGATGCAGATTTGAGTGCAAAGATTGATGCGTGTAAACCCCAACAATTTATTGATGAGTTGTGTGAAACTGAAAAAAATCTTCTAAACCAAATTGAGGAGCTAAAATAAGAATACCAATCATTAGACCATATTTTTCTTGAGGATGTCAATGTTGGGAAGAGTGTTCTAGAGTCATATGAAGGAGTTGATAATATTATATTTGAATACTCTAGTGCATGTAAACATAAGGATGTAAATAGTAATACAATTTCAGAGTTGGGACTTGTTGGTCATCATTCTAATCATTTTTCGATATTGTGGATGATGACATGCAAATCGAGTCATCTGAGCCTTTGGAGGAGTCAACGGAAGAGGAACAAGATGCCTATATTCTTGAATTTAAAGCCAAAAAGCAAAAATTACATTCCTCATCTAAAGGCCGAGAAGTGTAGAGTGAAAATTTTATTGCTTGGCCTGGTTATCTTTGAAGCCCCACCACTGGAGCAAAGCCGCAGATCGGATGCAATGTTAGCGGTACAATTCATAAGTTCAAGGTGGAGGAAAAAGTGGTTCACATCGTGCAACGACGTTAAATTAGGAGCTTGTTGGGAGGCAACCTAGTTCTACTGCTTTATTTTATTTTATTTTATTTATTATTTTTTGTCATGACCCAGATTTTTCACCCTCGGGAGTCGTGATGACGCCTACTAATGGGAGCAAGGCAAGCCAAAACTTAACTACTTGCTACACTTTTATTTTTGCTTCTTTTTAACAAACACAAGTCGATAATATGATAAAAACGGAATTTAAATAAATAAGCGGAAGTCAACAATTATATATCTTAAGGCTACGTCTATTACAACCTTTAAAACCTCCAATACCCAAAACCTGGTGTTACAGTGTCACAGACTGTCTAAGAGTTACTACATACAAGGTCTAAAGAAATACAATACACTGTTTCTGAACAAAAGGAAATGAAACAGGAAATAGAGATAGAGGGAGACGCCAGGGCCTGCGGACGCCTGCAGGTCTACCTTGGGTCTCCGAGTGGATTGAAGGAAGCACTCCAACTACTGTTCGAAAGCTACTCCTAGATTTGCACACAGTGCAGAGTGTAGTATCAGCACAACCAACCCCATGTGCTGGTAAGTGTCTAGCCTAACCTCGGCGAAGTAGTGACAAGGCTAGGACCAGACTACCATATAAACCTGTGCAGTTCAAATGTATATACAATGGAAAAGAAATACAAAAAATAACCAGTCAATATGGGAGGGGGAAACATGCCGTGGGGGAGATAACAGTTCCCAATAAAAAGCATCAAGTAAGGAAAGAAACAACATAACTCGAATATCAACAAAGAATCAGAAATCAACAATTTGCACGGCATCACCCTTCGTGCTATTACTCTCGTCCTCTCCAAAACAATTTTATAATAAAAGTGTGCACGACATCACCCTTCGTGCTTTTACTTTCGTCCTCACCAAATCAATCACATAATAAAGATGTGGACGGCACCACCCTTTATGCTTTTACTCTCTTTTCTCACCATATAATCAATGAAAATCGGTACGGAATGGTACATCGTACGACACGACATCACCCTTCGTGCTTTACACTCTTTCCTCACATTAGCAAACAATGCACGACATCACCCTTCGTGCTTGAACACTCTTCCTCACCCAAACAACAATCACAAGCAAAGGGGTAAGGGAATAAACAAAATAGTAATAGAGATCCCGACAAGGGAACTACACTTAAACAATTAAATCCCGGTAAGGCAACAACAATTAAACAATTAAATCCAGGCAAGAGAACAACAATTAAATCCCGGTAAGGGAACAATAAATAAATCAACAATAGCCCGGCAAGGGTGACAACATAATGATGTCTTCTCTTTCTCAATTTTACTTCACAATTCACTTCACAACTCGAGCCAATGATCTAGAGGTTCGATTATCACTTATACTTTCACAACTCATTTTACAACTCAAGCCAATGCTCTAAAAGTTCAATTATTACTTATACTTTCACAATTTCGCTATACAACTTGAGCCAACGCTCCTCAATGTTCATAGGTCACAATTTTTTCCACAAACTTTATAGAACAATTAGAAATCTTCACCAAGACATGAATAATACAACGAAATTATGAAAATCACAATATAAGACCCACGGTCATGCTTGACACCAACGTATAGATACTCGTCACCATGCCTATACGTCGTACTCGACAAGATGCAAATAGCAAA
The DNA here is from genome assembly GCF_000715075.1 of Nicotiana tabacum. Classification (NCBI taxonomy): domain Eukaryota; kingdom Viridiplantae; phylum Streptophyta; class Magnoliopsida; order Solanales; family Solanaceae; genus Nicotiana; species Nicotiana tabacum. The sequence continues at coordinate 116,264,692 of NC_134082.1, forward strand.
TAGGACACAACTCCTAATCCCTCAAGCTAAGGTTAGACCAAACACTTACCTCGATGCCTCGAACATAACTCAAGTTTCAATTATAGCTTTACCCCTCGATTCCACCGCCAATTCGCTCGTATCTAGTCACAATTTACTTAATTACATCAATAAACGCCAAATGAATCAATTTGAATGCATGAAAATGAGTTTTATAAATTTTTACCCAAAAAGTCAAAATCGCCCCCGGGCTCACGCGGTCAAAACCCGAGGTTCGAACCAAAACCCGATTATCCATTCTCCGACGAACTCAAATATATAATTTTTTTTAAAATCGGACCTCAAATCGAGGTCCAATTCCCCAATTTTTGAAAAACCTAGGTTCTACCCAAAACACCTAATTCCCCCATGAAAATAGTTAATTTGAAGTTGAAATCATGTTAAAAGATGTTAATGATTGAAGAAAACTAGTTAAAAATGACTTACAATTGATTTGGAGAAGTAAGTTGTTTGAAAAATCGCCTCTTATGTTTTTGGGGTTTTGAAAAGTGAAAAATAACTGAAAAGTCCGTTTAAATATACTCCTCCCAAACCCTCTCCGCGGACCGCATAAAAAAGACTACGACCGCGGAGCTCCACCGCGGACCGCAAGAAATTGAGCGCGGCTGCGAAGGCTTGGCCTTGCTCACTGCGGACCGCACAAATCCCTACGCGGTCGCGAAGTCCCCACCACGGTCGCGAAGCTTCCACCGCGGACCGCGAGACCTGGCTTCGGAGACCTGCAACTTCTCTAAATCTGCAACTTTTTTCTAAGTGTAAAAACATTCCAAAACTCACTTGAGCCCTTGGGGCTCCAAACCAAATGTCATACTAACTCAAAAACATCATATGGACCTACTCGTGCGATCACATCATCAAAATAACATGTAAAATCATGAATTAAACCTCAAAACTTAACATTTTCATCAAGAACTCTCAAAGTTCATAACTCTTCAACCGGAAGTCCAACTCACGTCAAATAAACTCTGTTTTCACCAAATTTCACAGTTATCTTTCAAATACTGTAACAAGTTTGTACCGGGCTCCGGACCAAAATACGGGCCCGATAACAATGGTTTCAAACATTAATTCTTTTCTTTATTCCTTAGATAATTCAATAAAATAATTTCTTTCAAAATTTGATTTCTAAAGCTTGGGACCTTGGAATTCATTTCCGGGCATACGCCCAAGTCCCATATTTTACTGCGGACCTCTCGGGATCGTCGGAACACGGATCCGGGTCCGTTTGCTAAGAATGTTGACCAAAGTCAACCATAATCAAAGTTTTAACTCTAAAATTTCTATTTCTCATATTTTCACATAGAAGGCATTCCGAATATAGGTCCGGACCACGCACGCAAATCGAGATGATGCTAAATGAGGTTTTCAAGGCCTCAGAACACAAATTTCATTTTAAAACAAGTGAAGTCATCACATTTTTGTAGTGTTGTTTTATTTAGTAGGATTATGAGTATCAGAAGAAAAGCTACAGGAAGTGTGCATAAATGAGCCAGATGGTTGGAACTAAGTGTGGGGTGCCCACACAAAGGATCATGCCTGGGAGAAGTCTGAGTACCCCGTGAGTTGCTATTGTTTCGGCCTTTGTCCTTTCTGGGAGTTTCTTGTCTACCCTTGTTGTTCTTACTTTATTTGTGCATTGGGGACATTGCACACTTTTAAGTGTGGATAGAAGATTCTCTATGGTTTGTATATAGTATTATATTAGTATGCTATTAGTTTCTTATCTTTTTATTGTTAGCTAGCTTCTTGTTTTTATTTGCATAGTTAGTAGAAGTATGGTATAGTATAGTAGTAGTAGTAGTTTTGGTAGCTTAATTAAAAAATAAAAAAAAATCAGAAAAATAAAAATTTTTTAATAAAAAATAGACTTTTCCTGACGATGGATCTCCTAGATAGTTTTTTTGAGGGATTACAGTCTAATAAAAAATAAAATAAAATGGAAAATAGAAAAACACAAAAATATGTCTTTTAGTTTTAGGTAGTAATAATCCCCCATGATTTTTCTTTGTGTCTCAGTTCTTTTCCATGAGATGTAGTTTGAACCGTGTAAATTTTTTTCCTTTTAGAGTATATTAGGAATTTAGGGAATAAATTGAGGGAGAAAGATGAGATTCCTAGGCGCCTTGACTTGTTTGATAGTAGCATATTTAGGCTTTGCATGTGTAGTATCTTTCCTATGTTTTGACATTGATCATGATGCCTCGCTTACTTGGGTAGTATGTTTTGTGATGCCTATCTCTCGTTTTCATGACTTGTGTTCACTTTGTGCTTAATACCTAATATCTCGTGGCTTCGTGAATACTTGCTTTGTTGAGATCCGGAATGGGACCGTCCTTAGTGAGTCATGTGTCATATGTGGTGAGATTTTTGTGTAGTCCATGTGTTGTACTTGTGCCTAGAACTTGTCTGGTATGTGAGTTGAAGCGAAATTTTAGGTGATGCTCGGTTTGAAAAATGATTTTAGGCTTTCTTTGATCTTTTTGAGTTTAGTGCTTATCATAAATAAAATTGATCCCTAGTAAACCTTTTTGAGCCTATTAAACTTTTATTTGGCCACCACATTATAAGCATATATCCTTTTTGTTATTAATTGATATTATTTTGATCCTTTTACCTCTTAAAACACTTTAATTGTAAAATGAGCGCTAAAAAAAGTGAGGAAAATTAGGTGGCTTTTGAGTGGAACCAATGAAAGGAAGAAAAGTGCACTTGTTTATGTAAAAGAATATGCAACTAGTGGAAATTGAAAATAGAAAAAAAAAAGAATAGTTGAAAAAAAGAGAGAAAAAACTGAAAAAAAGAAGGAAAAATATAAATGAATAAAATGTTGTCATGTTCTTGATAGTGGGTATGGATTAAAGTAGTGCTTAAAAAAGAAGGAAATATTTTTGGGGGTGATATTGTTTGTGAAATTAAAGTGGATTGAGGAATTTGTGCTTAGGTTATCATGTGATGTGTTAAAGTGCTTAGGAGGATGAACCACTATTCCTAAATACATCATACCCATCCCTTAGCCCATATTACAACCATAAAAAAGTCCTAATTGATTTTAGATCGAGCGAGCTAACATTACTAGAGATTTACATTAGGGGCAAGCCTATGGTGCCAATTACATGCATGTGACTTCTTTATGAGAGTGAGTGATTTTCTTTTATATATGTGAATCATTAAAATATATTTGATCATGATATTCGAATGCGTGGATTGAACTTGCTCTCTTGTTCTTGTTGTGAGGAAACATGGTTTCACGAGGGAAAGGTGATGTTATTAGACTTCTCTACGACATTGGGTGTTCAAGCTATGAGTACATTGTGACATTGAGTCGGTTTTTGAGGTTAGGATTATTGTGAGCATGTTGTCTTTGTTTGAATATTTTTAAAGAATGACATAAGTAAAGGGAAGTGTATGTTATTGCATATACTAGAGTTTAATTGTTGCTATTAACAATGGTCATTGGTGTCGAGTGCTTAAAGACAGAGTTATTTGTTGGTTGACTCGACGACGAGCTACGTTTAAGTGTGGGGTGTTGATGTTTGGCTTAATGTATGCATATTTTGATGTATATTGCCTCACATTGTGCTCATGTCTTATAGATTTTGGACGTATAATATAATGATTTGTGCTAATTGTGGTATTTCTATGTGTAGGAATCATTCGGATATGATTTGGGACAAAAATGCGCGAATTGGAGCGAAAATGGGAAGAAAAGGTAAAAGTGTATATTTGAGGGCCACTGGCAGTGTGGGGCGCTACCTGTGGCATTCAAAACAGAATGCTAAAAAGTTGAGCGCCAGGGCCAGCACCTCACGCTGCCCTGGACGCTCAAAACGTGAACATGTCCTATTTCGATCGGGACTCGGTTATTTCGACCCCAAGACATCCCCAACTCATATAAAAGCCAACTTAAACTTATTTTGAGATAGGAGGATATTTTATAGAGTAACTTTTGACCAAGGGAGAGCACAGAGCCGTCGTGGAGGTTGGGTGTCATCTTTTCTTCCACCAAACTTAAAAATTCTTATGTTTCTTCGTATTATTTGTTGTTTGGCTACCATGTCTATGTGGAGCTAAACTTCACATTCTAGAGTTGTGGTTCTTTCTATTGTTATTCGGATATTGATTTTGATTTCTTAGTTTATCATATTGGTTTATTTATTCAATCTTTCGCTTAATTATTTAATTGCTTGATCACTAATTGAATACTATCTACTAATCTAGAATTGAACTCAAAAGTGGGAATACTAGATGGCATATAGGATTGAGTGGAGTAAGTTCTTGAACCTGGGCATCGGGGAACAAATTCGCTGCTAGAATAGACATATACCTAATTGTCTTACTTGGTTGATTTAAAGAAAAAATGCATTCTTGTTTGTTCTAACTCCATAAACATATATGCGTTAGGTTAGCTTGAATAGGCGAGTAAGAACTCGACAGATTCTTATAAGCAATATTAACCCTTTTAGCCAATAAACCAGATAAATTAGTTAGTCAATTCAATTGAAGAATAGAATAGGATTGTTAGATAGCCCATAACCCTAGATCATTTTTGTCACACCTCCTTTATACCCGCCCGAAGGCAGTATAAGGGAGTTTTTCCAATTTAAGTGACATTATTCGAAATGGGATTATTTATTTAATTTTTTAGAGTCGCCACTTGGAATATTTTAATTGGTGTCCCAAGTCACCGATTTATTTTTAAATCCTAAATCGAGGAAATTCGATTTTCCTTTTGAAGTCTGCGAACCAGAAATTCTAAATAAGGAATTTTGTTAACCCGGGAGAAGGTGTTAGGCATTCCCGAGTTTCGTGGTTCTAGCACGGTTGCTCAAACTATTATAATTGGTCTATTATCTGATTTATTACATGTTTTAACCCATGGTACATTTTTAACTTATTAGCCGCTTTTAATTAGTTTTAGGAAGATTCAACATTATCTAAAACACGTCTTGAACCATGCCACATGAAATGCACCCGCTGTCTTTGACACATTTTTATTTAACGTTGTTGAGATTTGGATTTGGGTCACATGAAATGCACACCCAAGTTTAAGGAAATTAATTTAAACTACGCGCCTAAAGCAACTACGCACTTTCAAGTTTGCGAGGGCCATGGAAAATTCAACTAAATGACACACCTCGATTTCTAAAGGATTAAAATTAATTAAATGAGGGTCATGTGTTTTGAGATTTTATTTGGGCACGGCACACCTCGATTTTTCTATAAAAGCTAGCTAGTTTTATGAGGGCCATGGACTTAGGGATTTTATTTGGCATGACACGCTTCAAATTATTTCAAAATATTGTACTTTAACTAAAACAAACTACGGGTGTTCATGATTATTTTCTAACTATCTTTGAGATATGGAAAAGATTTGTAGCTCTTCAACTTATTCAATTATATACTAGCTAAACATATGTCAAACAGTGGTAAAGAAGCAAAATGATTTTTACTGGACAATTTCAAAATCAATTAACTGAACAAATGCGTTTTATGTATTGTCTTTTCTCTTCGTCTTTTCCTCATTTTTCCTTATCTATATGATCAAACAAGTTTGAAATTAATCCATTATAACATAAATAAAAAAATATTTACAGCGAATCACCCCTAATTTATACGTCTTTTGAGTTTCACTCAAATTGCCACGTCTTTTGAATTTCACTCAAATTGCCAATCTTCAATCTATTTAAATCAAAGAGAACAAAAAAATAAAATAAAATAAAAACAGAAGTGTATATTTTGATTTCCATGCTTCAAACAATTATCACAACAGTTCAGCAAACACAACAAAAAAAATAAATAAAGACTAGCTATCAATTAATCATAATAGCGAAAACAGGTGAAAGATGAACAAGTCCACATGATAAATTTGTGAAGCGGGATAGAATTAATACCTAAACAACTGAAATTTTATTTGAGGTTCAAACACCAACATCAGAGAAAGCTGAACATACCTAAATAGCAATTGAAAGACCAAATAGAATTCCGAACAGAAAATGAATTTCAGCAACAATGGTGAAACGGAGCAACAACCGAAACAGAAGCAATCCTCAACAGCTCTTGTGAACCCACAAAAGCGGGTTTGAACTTAAAAACTCGTCTCTGCTACTTTCTTTTTTAGATCCTAATCTCACAGGTCTTAAGAAGGCAAGGGCTCTTAGGATTTATTTTTTTGGTGGGGAAGGGATCGGTCTTGAAGATGATAGAATCAGCCCCGTATTTTTCTGTTGTGTCGTGTGTTCTTTATGTAGGTCAGAGGTGAAGATTGGGTGGACGAAATATTTTTGGGGAGAGTGGGGAACATGAGTGGGGAAAGTGGGGAACATGAGTGGGGAAAGTGGGTAGTGAGTGGAGAAAGTGGATAGTGGGTGGAGAAAAGTGGGAATAAATTCAAACATGATCAAAAATTAGCCGCTCACAGCTGCCCCTCTTTTTTGGAAACATGAAGAGTTTTCAAGAAAAGATAAGGTGATCCATGTGACTAATTTTTTGAACAAATCCCTTTTTTTTAAAAAAAATAAACAAAGGAAAGGGTGCAACCGAGTCCTGATTTTGGACATCATACATATTCTGGGTCATAAGGGAATCAGGTCGCGTGTAGTTCTGGAAGTTTTGGTAGCTAGGACTACCGGGAAGTTGTGATTTCGCTGCTGTTTCTGCTGGCTGAGCTCCTTATTTCACAAAAATAAAAAATAAAAAGCTAAACTAGCTAAGTCTATCAACTACGAGTTACAAGATTTCTATCTATAAGTCTTCTGAAGCTTTATCTTGAGTCTTGGCTAGTTCTTCATGCAGACTCTTATCTGAATCTCGATGCTCATTAGTTGTAGGTACGGGTTCTTTCTTCTTCAACTTTTCGGATCAAGGCTGGACATGCGAAGCTTGTGACTTCAATGATATCTTGAGCGACCCGCATCTTTATCCGCTTCCACACCTTGAGTTCATTTCTTTTTTTGTTTTTTTCTTCTTTTCTTTGTTCTGGATTGAGACTCATTCTTTTGGTCGTCTCGAACCCTGTGCCTCGAAGTAAAACCTGTTCAAACACCAAAAACAAACAAACGAACGAAATTTTTCTGCCCCAGTTTTCACGAGGAAAATTTCGTGAGTTATTGTAACAAACCTACACTATTTCTCTATTGAAAGCAATAAAACAAGGATTGTGTGTCTTTAGGAGAAAGAGATTAGGGAGTGGAGCCCTATATCTATAAAAACTCAACCAGGGAGTGGAGACCCCGTGTTAGAAAAGGCGACTAGGGGATGAAGACCCTATGTCTAAAAATAATCTCAACTATGGAGTGGAGACCCTATGTTGACAAAAGGAGACTAGGGGATGGAGAACCTATGTCTAAAAATAATCTCAACTAGGGATTGGTGACCCTATGTTGTCAAAAGACGACTAGTGGATGGAGACCCTATGTCTAAAAATAATCACAACTATGGATTGAAGCCCTATGTTGGCAAAAGGCGACTAGGGAATGGAGGCCCTATGTCTAAAAATCTCAACTTAGGGATTGGAGCCCTAATGTTGGAAAAAGGTGACTAGGGAATGGAGGCCCTATGTCTAAAAATCTCAACTCAGGTATTGGAGCCGTAATGTTGGCAAAATGCGACTAGGGAATGGAGGTCCTATGTCTAAAAATCTCAACTCAGGGATTGAAGCTCTAATGTTGGCAAAAAAGGCGACTAGGGAATGGAGGCCCTATGTCTAAAATCTCAACTAAGGGATTGGAGCACTAATGTTGGCAAAAGGGCGATTAGGGAATGGAGGCCCTATGTCTAAAATCTCAACTTAGGAATTGGAGCCCTAATGTTGGCAAAAGGCGACTAGGGAATGGAGGCCCTATGTCTAAAAATCTCAACTAGTGGTTGGAACCCTAGGGAGGCAAAAAGGCGACTAGGGAATAGAGGCCCTATGTCTAAAATCTCAACTTAGGGATTGGAGCCCTAATATTGGCAACAAGGAGACTAGGGAATGGAGGCCCTATGTCTAAAAATCTCAACTCAGGGATTGGAGCCCTAATGTTGGCAAAAAGGCGACTAAGGAATGGATGCCCTATGTCTAAAAATCTCAACTTAGGGATTGGAGCCCTAATGTTGGCAAAAAGGTAAAAGATTGATATTGGGGCTTCTAAACTACCCTTTTTTTTCTTATTTATTTTCTTTTAGTTCAATTCATATTTTTAGTAAAAAAAATGCAGGAAAGAATTTGAAGGAGACTTCCCTTTTGGGTTGATTATTGTTGCAAAGCTGTTTCTAGTGCTTGCACATTTCCTTTTCCATTTTGGTTGCACCTGCTTCTTGCACGGTTGCTTTGGATTGCACCTGTTTCAATTTTTCAAATAAAGAACAATTGTTAGTTTGAAACGATGGTTGGTTTTGTGGCCTTGACTGTTTTGATCACTTGATCACATCCCAACTCTCCTGGTGAGAACCTTTGCCATTTGCTGGCTTTTCTGAAGATTGATCTCTCTCCTAAAACTGAGGAACTCAAATTTCCAAAATTTCCACATGACGGTTCAACCACGTGGGACTTTGTTTTTTTCACCTTATTCTGCCTCTAGGGGCTTTTGACTTTGATTTCAAAGCATCAGTCATCATGGCCAGTCGAGATCGACTTGATGCACCCGTTGAGGCTGGGTACTTTTCTTTGACTTGGCTTTTGTTAAGCAGAACCCAGTAAGACCAATCTTGCCACCTTTTCTTTGTATTAGTTTCAGAACAGAGTTAGACCGAAAGGGATTCAAAGAAAAATAAAATAAAGGACAAAAAAGTGAATTTAAGGAGAAGTGTCCCTTTCAGGGAGGAAAGAAAGACTTATCTGGAGCGCATGCGGACTTCAATAGACATGACATGCTTCTTGGACTGGATACCTGATCTGCACGACTATCCAAATTCTAATAAACCCGTTGCGACCCGTGTTTTAAAACCAAGAAACTTTGCCAGGACTCTTTCAGTACCAATGGTGGTGAAGGGTTTCTTCTTTTCGATCAATGGCGCCTTTTGCGGGTTTTCGCCAATCGACCTCTCTCATTTCTCTTCTCACTGTTGCCTTATAGTGCTCTTTACGAGTTTTCACTGACAAGACTCTCTCATTTTCAATTTCTCTGTTCACCGTCGACTTATGGTACCCGTGGGTTTTAACCAATAAAACTCTCTCATTTTATTTCTCTCATCTTGATTGTATCGGATCCAAACAGCTGCGTTCTCCGATTTTGAAAACCTTTCGCCGATTGATCGAAAGGACTTGAACAAGGTTTGGGTAAAAAGAGTTGGATCGAATTACAACTTTGGAACCATTCAGGCGGGATCATCGCCGAACCATTATAAAATCTTCCCAGTTTCACTTTTGGGGAAAATTTGATTTTTGTTTTGGTGTGACTGAACCCCAGGAGAGAGGCTGCCTACGTATCTTTTCGGAATTAAGTCGAACGTAGTTCAGGGAAACATTTTTTTTGTTTCTTTTTTTTCTTTCCTTTTTTTGAGTTTGAAAGAGGGTAATGAAAGAAAAGTAACCGGATCAAAGGGTTAGCAAAAGGATTGGAGTGTTTGGAGTAGCAAGAATGAAAGCCTTCGTCATCCCAGTCGGATAGTGCTATTGCTGCAGAAGGACTAGACATAGTATCTTTTGACCGCGTCTGCGTTCATAGCTGCCTCGGGGTCATTTCCTTTGATATCTTCTAGATATAACGCTCCTCTTGGTAATATCTTTTGGATAATGTATGGGCCTTTCCAGTTAGGAACAAATTTCCCTTTTGCTTCCTGATGATGAGGAAGAATACGCCTTAAAACAAGTTGTCCCACTTCAAAATTTCTGGGCTGTACTTTCTTGTTGTAAGCACGAGCCATTCTTTGTTGGTACAACTGCCCGTGGCATACTGCGGCCATTCACTTTTCATCAATTAGGGTTAACTGTTCCAGACAGGTTTTGACCCACTCACTGTCTTCAATTTCAGCTTCAACAATGATCCGGAGAGAAGGGATTTCAATTTCCGTGGGTATTACGGCTTCAGTGCCATAAACCAAAAAGTACGGGGTTGCTCCGACCGACGTGCGCATAGTAGTGTGATACCCCAACAATGCAAAAGAAAACTTTTCATGCCACTGCCTGGAACTTTGAATCATCTTTCTCAAAATCTTTTTGATGTTCTTGTTTGCTGCTTCGACGGCACCATTGGATTTAGGCCAATAAGGAGTAGAGTTCCGATGCGTTATCTTGAATTGTTCGCATATCTCCCCCATCAAATGACTATTCAAGTTTGCAGCATTGTCTGTGATAATAGTTGCAGGAATGCCAAAACGGCAGATAAGATTGGAGTGCACGAAATCTACCACATCTTTCTTGGTGACAGATTCGAGAGTGATTGCTTCAACCCATTTCGTGAAATAGTCGATGGCGACCAATATGAATCTGTGCCCATTTGAGGCTTTTGGATCGATTGGCCCAATGACGTCCATGCCCCAAGCAACAAATGACCAAGGCGCTGACATGGGATGCAGTTCTGTGGGAGGTGCACGAATTAAATCACCGTGCACCTGACATTGATGACATTTCCGAACAAATCTAAAGTAGTCTTTTTCCATGGTCATCCAGTAATAACCCGCTCGAAGGATTTTCTTTGCCAAAACATACCCGTTCATGTGGGGTCCGCACACTCCTGCATGCACTTCGTACATGATTCTTCCGGCTTCTTCGGCGTCAACACATCTTAACAAGTTGAGGCCGGGGTCCTTTTGTACAAGACATCACCACTTAAAAAGAAACCACTTGCATGCCGTCTAATGGTTTTCTTTTGGTCTCTGCTGGCTTGCTTGGGGTATTCTTTGGTTTTCAAAAATCTTTTGATGTCATGATACCATGGCTGAATATTTGGTTCTGCCTCAACCATATTACAGTAGCCATGCCTTTCCCTGCTTTGGATTTCCAAGGGATCAATATGGGCATTGCCTGGGTATGGCAGCATCGAGGCCAAAGTAGCAAGTGCATCGGCCAGTTCATTGTGACAACGAGGGATGTATCTGAACTCTATTGACTTGAACCGCTTGCTAAGATCTTCTATATATTGCCTGTAGGGAATAACTTTGACATCTCGAGTCTCCCATTCTCCTTGGGCTTGTCGGATAATCATATCTGAATCTCCCATGATTAATAATTCTTCGATATCTTGGTCAATTGCCATGTTCATACCCATAATGCAGGCTTCATACTCGGCGGTGTTGTTTGTGCAGAAAAACTGAAGCCGGGCCGTGGCTGGATAATGCTGACCAGTGGGTGAGATCAAGATTTCCCCGACTCCAACACCTTTTGCATTTACCGCTCCATCAAAGAACATTTTTCAAGTATTAATATCTTCGGATATTGCCTCAACTGAATTTACCTCTTCATCTGGGAAGTAAGTGCTCAAAGGTTGGTATTCATCATCAACCAGGTTTTCAGCCAGGTGATCTGCTAATGCCTGGGCTTTCACTGCTGTGCGAGTGACGTAGAATATGTCAAATTCCGTGAGTAGGATCTGCCACTTCGCTAACCTCCCAGTGGGCATTGGCTTCTAGAATATGTATTTTAAAGGATCCAACCTGGTTATGAGGTAAGTGGTGTAGGCCTGCAAATAATGCCTCAGCTTCTGAGCGACCAAAGTTAAAGTGCAGCAAGTTCTTTCCAGTAAAGTGTACTTGGCTTCATAACTGGTAAACTTTTTGCTCAAATAGTAAATGACTTGCTCTCTCTTTCCGGTCACATCATGTTGCTCGAGGATACAACTGAATTTTTTTTCCAAAACGGTCAAATACAGGAACAGAGGCCTCTCTGGCTCAGGTGGGACCAACACTGGCGGATTCGACAGATATTCCTTGATCTTATAAAAATCTTCTTGGCACTCGTTTGTCCATTTGATCGCCGCATCTTTCTTTAACAACTTGAATATGGGTTCACACGTGGAGGTCAACTGGGCAATGAATTGGCTGATGTAGTTCAATCTACCCAACAAACTCATAACATCCTTCTTGGTTTTCAGAGGAGACAAATCCCGACTGGACTTTATCTTTGTTGTGTCTAACTCAATGCCCTTTCGGCTATCTATGAAACCCAAGAGTTTGCTAGATGGGACTCCAAATGCGCACTTGGCAGGGTTTAGCTTCAAATCATATTTGCGTAGCCGCTCAAAGAATTTTCTCAAGTCCCGAACATGGTCATCCTGTGTTTTGGATTTGATGATTACATCGTCCACGTATACCTCTATTCTTGGTGCATCATATCATGAAAAATGGCAGTCATGGCCTTCATGTAGGTTGCCCCGGCGTTCTTCAGACCAAATGGCATGAATATGTAACAGCATGTACCCCAAGGTATGGTAAAAGCTGTCTTTTCTGCATCTTCTTCATCCATCAACACCTGGTGATATCCTGCGTAACAATCCACGAAGGACTGTATCTCATGTTTGGCGCAGTTATCAACAAGGATGTGGAGGTTCGGCAAAGGGAAGTTATCTTTGGGACTTGCCTTGTTTAAATCTCTGTAATCCATACAAACCCGGGTCTTCCCATCTTTCTTTGGCACTGGAACTACATTAGCTAGCCATGTGGTATACCGAACTACTCGGATCACCCCCGCTTTTAGCTGTTTCGTGACTTCTTCTTTGATCTTGTCACTAATGTCAGTTTTAAACTTTCTTTTCTTTTGCTGGACAGGGGGGTAGTCGGGGTAAGTCGGCAACTTATGAACCACCAAATCAACACTTAGTCCTGGCATGTTGTCATATGACCAAGCAAACACATCTTTGAACTCAAACAGGAGTTAGATTAATGCATCCCGGGTTTTTCCATCTGTGTGAATGCTTATCTTGGTTTCCCTGATTTATTTAGAACTGCCCAAATTAACCGGCTCGGTATAATTTAAGTTCGGCTTAGGTTTATTCTCAAATTGTTCCAACTCTCGATTTATTTCCCTAAAAGCCTCTTGTTCATCGTATTCCGGTTCTTGGTTCATTATTTCACAGTTAGACAACGTGTTTGGTTCTGAGCATGAAGTCCGCAAGTCATGTTATTTAAAGCCACATTATTAGAACTGAAAGAAGAAATAAAAGAGAAAAATAACCGAATAAGAAAGAATAAAGAAAGATGAACGATGAAATATTGATTTCATTTCATTGAATTTGAATATAACAAGGTTTACATTGAAAATTAAAAGACAAGAAACTAAAGAAAACATTCGAGTTATACCCTGGAATAACTCATGATGCAGAAAAAGTGGCAGGACAGGTCTACCGGGATTCCCACCTGATTGGGAATGGCGTGGCCTTCCAATTCTGCAGTTTGGCGTTAGGTCCCATATACAACACCTCAGCAGTGCTTGAGCCTTCCCTTGGTTGAACCATGTGGGCTTCATGCAGTATATTCCTCATAGCCCCACAGATTTCTTCGATTTCTTCGGCCGTAAAGGCCTTATCTTTCTCTTTCTCATTGTATTTCGGCTTGATAAATGTTCTGTATAGATGAAAAACCAGCTGAGGCAAGACCCAACCATTATTGTTTCTATCATCTGCCCATTTTACATCAGCTGGAGTAGGTCGGAAGCCTACCCCAAAGAACTTTTCACTGGCGGTCAGGGTGATAGGTTCAACTATTCCTTGCAATGATTTCCCAAGCCCTTTTCCCAGGTTTGTAGCCATGCCTAATCATTTCTTTGGACACCATGATTGATGCATTAGAAAGGAAGGGTTGAGGGCAAGGTTTTCCTTCTTCGCACTTATCAGTGACCACGATTTTAAAGGCTTGATAGACTATGTGCTCGCTCCCCTCTCTTTCTTCAAGACACGGGACTGATGGGTCCCGATAAATTGATTGCTCAACTTCCCCGTGGACCACAATCTCTTGATCCTCGTGCTCGAACTTCACCATCTGGTGAAGAGTATAGGGTACAGCCCCCGCTGCATGGATCCCGGGCCTCCCCAAAATAAAGTTGTAGGATGTGTCCATGTCCAGAACCTGGAAGGTTATTTCAATGTCTACTGGGCCGATGGTCAGAATCAGATCAATCTCTCCAATTATGTCCCTTTTGATACCATCGAAGGCACGTACACAGACATTGTTGGGTCGGATTCTTTCGGTACCAATTTCCATACGTTGCAGAGTTGAGAGTGGGCAAATGTCTACCCTAGAGCCTCTGTCCAACATAACCCTTTTCACGTAGTACCTTTCGTATTTGACTGTCAGGTGCAGGGCTTTGTTATGTGCGGCTTCTTCTGGGGGCAAGTCATTTTTGCTGAAGGAGATCTGGTTGATTGCGAAAAATCTTTCGGCCATTCTCTCCAACTGCTCTACAGAAGTCTCAACAGGCATATATGCTTCGTTAAAGGTCTTGAATCAATACATTTTGATGTTCGGTGGAGTTCATCAACAGAGATAACAAGGAGACTTGCGCAGGAAATTCTCGAAGCTGGTCGATCACCTCATAATCTGCCATTTTCATCTTTCGAAAGAAGGCCTCCGCTTCTTCGGCACTCACGGGCTTCTTAGATGGGAAACACTTTCCAGTGGCATTGTTAATCTCTTCCAAATTGAAATACTTTTCAGCCGGGTTATTTTCTTGAACTTCTCCCGAGATTTCTTTGTCTTTGTAAGTCACCACTAATTTGTTGTAGTTCCAGGGCATAGCGGTAGGATCTGTCATGGGCTTTTGTGATGCGCGACCAATAACCACGGGCTCACTCAGCCTTGGTGGATTAATTGGCCCCCACATCACATAAGCTCCCTTGGGCACATACATTTGGGTTGTCTTATTCAGCTCGAATCTCCTGGGAGGACTCAAAGTCATCTGCTTTTCTTTGCGGCCTCGAGGGACATAGAGAATAGCGTTTTTGGGAGGCATTGGACCAGTTTCAACTTCAACTTTTTTCTCTGACTTTGGAGGGGTGGTTTTGTTCTTTTTCTCCCCTTTGTCTTGCTTCGGGGAAGCTTTTGGTTTCTTTTCTACATCAGCGATAGCAATGATGGCCTTCAACGCTGGGTCAAATTCCTTGTCCTCGCAAATCATTCCAATTACCGGCCTGTTGTTGTGGGCGGGCAGTTGGTTGTTAGTCACATTGGGAATATCTTCATCCCTTAACACTATCTTCCTTTGTTCTATCAAGTTCTCCACGGCTCTCTTCAAAGTCCAGCAATCATCCGTGTCGTGCCCTTCTGCCCCTGAGTGATAGGCGCATCGGGTACCGGCTCTATAAGCGGGTGATGCTGGGTTTTGCCTGGTTTGAGGAACAGGCTGTAGCAAACCCATTTGAACAAGCTTTGGTAACAGGCTGGAGTAGGTTTCGCCAATTGGTGTAAAATTTGGCCTCTTGGGTGGTTCACAGGGGTAGAAATTGTTTTGTGGAGGCCGGGGGTTGTAGTGGTTTTGGTAAGGAGACTGGTTTCTAGAGAATGGAGCTTTGTCAAGTTGGCTTGTTGTTGTGGCCGGACATAAGGTTGAGCATTCATGACCGTGTATGGCTGAGGAGCATATGTTACGTCTTGGTGGGGGTAATAGTGTTGTGGGGTCCTTTCTGAGAAAAGAAATTTGGGAGTACGGTGTTTTCTTGCACCCGACGCAGCCATGGATGTTTCTTCCTTTTTCTTGCCCTTCGCTACTCCTCCAGACCCACCCTGAATGGATTGGGAGGTAGCTCTGATGGCGGATTGGCTTAGAATTCGACCCGTTTTCAACCCATTTTCAACCATTTCGCCAATCTTGATTGCTTTAGCGAACGGTTTACCCATTGCAGACATCATATTTTGGAAGTAGTCAGCTTCCTGAGCTTGGAGAAAAACTGTGACCATTTCAATCTCATCCATCGGAGGCTTTACCCCGGAGGCCTGTTCACGCCATTTAACTACGTACTCTCGGAAGCTTTCCGAGGATTTCTTCTTCAAGTTTGTCAATGAGTTCCTATCTGGAGCAATATCAATGTTGTACTGGAACTGCCTGACGAAATCTCTAGAAAGGTCATCCTAGATGTTCCAGCGGGATATATCTTGGTCCATGTACCAATCAGATGCGATGCCAACCAGACTTTCTCCGAAATAGGCCATGAGGAGTTCTTCCCTCCCACCGACTCCTCGCAGCAGGTTGCAATATCTATTGAGATGAGCAATAGGATCACTGTGTCCATCATACTTCTCAAATTTTGGGGTTTTGAATCCCAATGGCAGATGCACATGAGGGAACATACATAAGTCGGCATAGGATACACTTTTCTGTCCACTCAAGCCTTGTATGCTTTTGAGACTCTGTTCCATACTCCTCATCTTCTTCGCAATCTCTTCTTGCTCAGGGGTTTTGGTAGCTTTCTCTTGCACTGCGGTGAACTCATGCCGGGGTGGTTGGGAGTAAGTATAGGTGGGAAACTGTGTAGGTTCCAGTGGAAAAGATGGTGTTTGAAAGGTGAAGGATGATGGGTCAAAGCTGGGCCTAGGCAGTGTAGGTTGTGCCGTAGCCGAACAAGGTGGAGCAGTGAAGATATTCGAAGCTGCACCTGAATCTAACACCTGGGGGCGAGCCTCAGAAGGTGTTCCCACAAAGTTGGCGGAAATAGTAGGGTATCCTAGTGGGGTATTTGGATAGTTTATGGGGATGTTGGAGGTCCCACTTGCCCTAGGAAAAAGCTCGGGAAATCCAGGGATTGCACTTGGTGGTTCTCTTCCGTTTGCCCAGGCGTCCCACATTTCCATCATGCAGAGACGCAGTAACCTATTTTCCTCGGCATCTGCCGATTCTGAAATTGGGATGCCCGAGATCGGACTCTCATCCGTAATAGGAACTGTTGGCAGAGTCATTTCTGAGGACATTTCAATGCTTCCCTTCGACCTTGTGAAGTATGGATGCGAAGCCAGACTACCACAAAACCAACCACCTTTCTATAAAACCTAGACTCAATAGTAGACAACAAACCGGTCAATTTGAAGCAAATAACACATAGGTAATCGCATGTTGGGGTGTGATGCACCTATACAGTCAAATGTGTTTCTACGTGTATCGCAACGGTTGCATGTTTCATCCCAGCTTTACTTATTTTCCCCGATTTTCTCTTCTTTCCACTTCCAATCTTCCACTTTTTTTTATCTCTTTTCTCCCTCTCTTTTCTCATTTTTCCTTTGATTTTTCTTCGGCTCTCTTTTCTTCCTTTTTTTGTTTTTTTTTTCTTCTGGGTCTTTCTTTTCACATCCCTTTCTTCTTGAAGTTATTTACAAAATCATGATCGGATCCGATGAGGATTGCCTACGTATCACGATGCCGTATTAATCAGATCATTACGTAGTTAAAAAAAATGCAAAAAATAAAGAAATTTTATTTTATTTTTTTGGGAATTTTCGATTTTCATTAATAAAAACTCCTAAACTTTTCTATTACAAAAGACTTCAAACTACTCATTTTCTTGGAACTGCGAATAGACTCAAAATAAACCAAAATACAGACTCGATAAATGAAAAATTAGGAATACATTAAGGCTTCGACTCCTGGGGCTCGTGGGACGTCATTCGGTCTCGCCACGGGCCTATATGCGAGATCCCCTTGAATCGCTCCAAATCACTCATTATATGGCGGACAAATGTCATCACTGCAGCGAAGAAAGTGGTTCGAGTCATGTACTCACATGCTTGGCATTTCATGACAATGTAGTCGGCAATGGCTCTAACCCTTTCTCGGATTCTACCTTTTTCCTGAAGCAGACGCCCGACCTGCTGATTCCTGTCTTCTAACACTTGAGAGTCGTGAAGGTGTTGATTTTGCAATTGTTGTATTCCTTCCTCCATCTGAGCTATCAAATCATAACAGTGTTCCCTGTCAGCTTCGAAATCTTTAGCCTGCTTGGCTGCCTCATTCTCAAGAGTAGTTACCTTTCTTCTAAGACTGGTGATTGTCCCTTCATATTTTCTCTTCATTTGTTGCACAAACTATGTCCAACCTTTTGCATTTTCCGCTAATTGAGCCTGGGCTTTTGCTAGACTGGCCTCAGACTTTTCTAGGTCATCTTGACACTCAAGGGCTTTCTTTTTCAGACTGCTTATAAGCCTTTCATCTGCTCGGCTTCTTTCCGGGTTTCTAGCAGCTTATTTCATCTTCCAGATTTGAGCTTTGGGGGCTTCATTTTCTTGAGTTAGTTTTTTCTTTTCTCCCTTATCTGCGGCGGCTTGCAAACCATTTTCAAACTGAAGGTCCATGACTTGCCTTTCCAACTAGCTCATTTTAGCCCTATAGCTTTCTTCTTTTGCCAACCAGCCCCACTGCTCTTGCGAGTCGCTAGTAAATTGTTGAACATGGGCTCTCTTAGCAGGTCTCTCAGGAATCTGAAATCTTTTACCGAACCAAACAATGTACTTAGGGTCCACTTCACCTCTAGCTAGATCTCGCACCATGGTCTTAGGTTCAAGAAATCTACATTCATTCCACACTTGGCGAATTCTCCCTTCTGGAAATACGGCTTTTGGGCCCAATTCAATGACATGTTTACTCAAATCTTCGTCATGGTGGACGGTTTGAAATCTTCCTAATTGGCGCAAAGCCATATGGAGAGCATATGGCTAGATGCTCCGGATGCCCATCAGGAAGAGATAACACACTTCAGCTGACATGTATACTGCTTCGGTGACAGGAAGCCATCCGAATGCCCACTCAATTTTATCGGCAGTCAATGAGCTCAAATGTGCAAGCCAAGCTTCAGTCCCCTCGGGGAATTCAATACCCACTACTCGGCTTTCAAATTCTTCAATGCAACTTAAACCGGTCATACCGTAATTCATATACCCAACCCGGTGGCATAGATGTTCCTGCATCCATAATTGTAATAAAAGATTGCAGCCTTGGAAGAACTTTCCCCCTTCCCGACAGATAGTCAAGGCTCGGTAGATTTCAGATAAGATCAGGGGAACCACAGTGCCGTTGGCTTTCTTGATTGCAACATTGATCATTCCTACGAGACCTACCTCTATATTACCATCTTTTCGTGAGCAGACTACAACACCCAAGAATACTCTTGCCTCCCATTTTTATTTATTCCCGTCATGGGTCAGACCAGTGTTCGGCTCTTCAAAACCTCGGGGGTTACCATAGCGTTGATACAAGAACTGGAGAGTGCAATAACCTTCAGATAAACTTCCATCCTGGATATCCCGACTAATACTCAGCAGATCCAGAAATCTGTAGGGAGATACCGGTCTTGGTGACACTGGATATCGACTTCTAAGGTTTCCATTAAGGCCCGCATAACCTGCAACTTCCTCCAGCGTGGGTGTGAGCTCAAAGTCAGAGAAATGGAACACATTGCGAGTTGGGTCCCAAAAAGGTACTAAAGCTTCAATTATGTCCAACCTTGGCTCGATGTTCAACAGTCCGACGAGGCCTCCCAGAACCTTTACCAAAGTTTCTCTACTGCCTTTTCCTAGATCATTCCACCATATGTGGAGCTGTAAGGGGATCTCTTTAAGGGCTGTGAAGGGTTCAATTTTATTTGTGCTCATCCTGCACATTTATTAAGGTGATTTAATAACTCATTTTGACCCAAAAGAGTAACACCATTTTTTCAAAATTTTACTTAAAAATAAAACCCGGTTTTGCAGATACGGCCTTTTAGCACTTCGGGGAAGAAGATTTTAAGGATGTGCTTACTAATTGGTCGAAAAATAAAATAAAAATAAAACAAAAAAATGACCAGAGGTGGCTGTTCTTGCAAAAACAGCCTTCCGGCGCCCTTTTGGGGACATTCGACTTTTTTTAGACAAGAATGACATCACCCTGTTTATTTGTGACAAAAACTAAAGTTCTGTTGTTTTTGGGCTATTTTTGCAAAAGGGAAGTTGGACCCGATGAGGGTTGCCTACGTATCCCACATTCAGTGAGAATCAAACTAGCGTAGTTCGGGAAGATTGAGAATGGAGTAAATAAGCTAACTCTTTTTTTTTTCCTTTGATTACTTTTATAAACTCCAACCATGAAAGCTTTAAGAAAAAGAAAGACATTTTTTTTTGATTTTTTTTTTGAAGTTTTCGAAAGTTTGATTTTGATTCTTTTTTTTATTTTTGGAAGTAAGACTTCTAAAAAAAATAAAAAATTCTTTTCTCTTGATTTGAACTTTGAGAATTCCAAAAGTAAAAGAAACATTTTTTTTTGAATTTTCATTTGTTTTATCTTTTTCTAAGGAAGAAAGAAAATATTTTTGGAGTTTTTTATTTATTTGCAAAAGTACTTCTAAAGAAAAGCAAAATATTTTTGGACTTCAATTTTTTAATTTTTCTTTTAACATTTACGAAAGAAAGACTTGGAAAGAGAGAAAAGAGTATTTTTTTTTGGATTTTTGTTTGACTTGTGGATTTTCGAAAGAATGACTCTTAAGAAAGCATCTAAGATTTCTGAGTGTACTTTTAAAGAGAAGCGAAAATATTTTTTGGACTTTAACTTTTCAACAATTCTTTTTGACATCTAACGAAAGAAAGACTTTTAAACAAGGAAAAGATTTTTTTTTTAATTCTTTTTTTTTAAATTTTTTTTTTAATTTTGTTTTTAAAAAAAATAAATATTTCAAAATAACGGAAACTCGTATTTTGGATTTTGATTGTGATTTTTTTTTATTTTTCTTTTTATTTCTTTTTTTTTTTATTTTTTTTTAAAAAATTTTAAGGAAATATTTCTAAATAAAGTAAAATATTTTTGGATTTTCAAAAATTGGGGTCGGAACCGATGAGGTTTGCCTACGTATCTCACATCCGGTAAGAATCAGACCCGCGTAGTTCGGTCAGATTTGACAGAATGAAAACCAACTAATTCTAAAGACAAAATTTTCTTTTTCTTTTCTCTTTTTTTCAAAATGTTGGCAGAGTTTCAGTATATTTTGGACACTGATTTCTCAAAACAAGTAACTATCTCTCTGAGCCCTCACACTGCTATTTTCTTTTCCCAATTCCATTTATTATCCACAAGCCAGTCAACATGCAAATCCGAAACAAATAAATGCACAAGTAGCAAGTGGAATGCATCAGGATGGTCTTTCATTTTAGGTACACATGTCCTAGACAAACCCAACCCCTGTGTTGAGCCTCCTAAGTCAAATGCACGTGATGCAAACAAACGTTCCTACTAGGGATCCGGCATGAGGCTTTGTTATACTAGGTTTAAAACCTGAGTTTATTCTTCTAGACCTGGTTTACCCGAGCGGACAACTCGAGCCGAGGGGGGTGGAGGGCAGCGTACCGGGAATACAGAAGCTTCACCGGCTTAGCAACTTGTCCGAACCTCGTTCTAAAATGGGATAAAACTCTAGACAGAAGAGAAATCACACGAAATGCATCCTTCTCAATGATTTAGAAACTCAGAGAGAGGAAGGGTTTCGTAGCAACTTATATACTATTCATAGAATATCAAAACGGTAAAAGCATTTAGCACATTAGGCTCAAACATGTAGGAAAATCAGATAACAGATAAAGCCAATCATAACAACTATTCTAAGCTCGAATTCTTAAACCCTGAACCGAAGTTCTGAATTTCGGTATCTCCCCAGCAGAGTCGCCAGAGCTGTCACACCTCTTTTTTACCCGCCAGGAGGTAGTATAAGGGAGCTTTTTCAATTTAAGTAACATTATTCGAAATGAGATTATTTATTTAATTTTTTAGAGTCGCCACTTGGAATATTTTAATTGGTGTCCCAAGTCACCGATTTATTTTTAAATCCTGAATCGAGGAAATTCGATTTTCCTTTTGAAGTCTGCGAACCAGAAATTCTAAGTAAGGAATTCTGTTAACCCGGGAGAAGGTGTAAGGCATTTCCGAGTTCCGTGGTTCTAGCACGGTCGCTCAAACTATTATAATTGGCCTATTATCTGATTTATTACATGTTTTAACCCATGGTACATTTTTAACTTATTAGCCGCTTTTAATTAGTTTTAGGAAGATTCAACGTTATCTAAAACACGTCTTGAACCATGCCACATGAAATGCACCAGCAGGCTTTGACACATTTTTATTTAACGTTGTTGAGATTTGGATTTGGGTCACATGAAATGCATACCCAAGTTTATGGAAATTAATTTAAACTACGCGCCTAAAGCAACTACGCACTTTCAAGTTTGCGAGGGCCATGGAAAATTCAACTAAATGGCACACCTCGATTTCTAAAGGATTAAAATTAATTAAATGAGGGCCATGCGTTTTGAGATTTTATTTGAGTACGGCACACCTCGATTTTTCTATAAAAGCTAGCTAGTTTTATGAGGGCCATGGACTTAGGGATTTTATTTGGCATGACACGGTTCAAATTATTTCAAAATGTTGTACTTCAACTAAAACAAACTACGGATGTTCATGATTAGTTTTTAACTATCTTTGAGATATGGAAAAGATTTGTAGCTCTTAAACTTATTCAATTACATACTAGCTAAACATATGTCAAACAATGGTAAAGAAGCAAAATAATTTTTGCTGGACAATTTCAAAATCAATTAACTGAACAGATGCGTTTTATGTATTGTCTTTTCTCTTCGTCTTTTCCTCATTTTTCCTTATCTATATGATCAAACAAGTTTGAAATTAATCCATTATAACATATAATTTTTTTTACAACGAATCACCCCTAATTTATACGTCTTTTGAGTTTCACTCAAATTGCCAATCTTCAATCTATTTAAATCAAAGAGAACAAAAAAAATAAAAATAAAATAAAAATAGAAGTGTATATTTTGATTTCCATGCTTCAAACAATTATCACAACAGTTCAGCAAACACAAAAAAAATAAAAATAAAGACTAGCTATCAATTAATCGTAATAGCGAAAACAGGTGAAAGGTGAACAAGTCCACATGATAAATTTGTGAAGCGAGACAGAATTAATACCTAAACAACTGAAATTTTATTTGAGGTTCAAACACCAACATCAGAGAAAGTTGAACATACCTAAATAGCAATTGAAAGACCAAATAGTATTCCGAACAGAAAATGAATTTCAGCAGCAATGGTGAAACGAAGCAACAGCCGAAACAAAAGCAATCCTCAACAGCTCTTGTGAACCCACGAAAGCGGGTTTGAACTTAAAAACTCGTCTCTGCTACTTTCTTTTTTTAGCTCCTAAGCTCACGGGTTTTAAGAAGGCAAGGGCTCTTAGGATTTTTTTTTTTGGTGGGGAAGGGATCGGTCTTGAAGATGATAGAATCAGCCCCCTATTTTTCTGTTGTGTCGTGTGTTCTTTATGCAGGTCAGAGGTGAAGATTGGGTGGAGGAAATATTTTTGGGGAGAGTGGAAAACATGAGTGGGAAAAGTGGGGAACATGAGTGGGGAAAGTGGGTAGTGAGTGGAGAAAGTGCGAAAAGTGGATAGTGGGTGGAGAAAAGTGGGAATAAATTTAAAATGGTAAAAAATTAGCCGCTCATAGTTTTCATCACATTGATAATATAAAAATTTGCTCTTCCTCTGTTTAAAGTTCATTAGTTATTTTCTTTTTAATTTAATTACTTTTGCATCACTACTTGTGGGTTTAATCCTTGTTTAGATAGAGAGGATAGTCTAATTTAGTTAATAGTTAATCACAAGTCCTCGTGGGTTCGACATCCGACTTTTAGTCACTTTATTACTTGACGACCGCGTATACTTGCGTGTGCGTGACAACGCTCCTGCGATTTAACCACGGATATCACACGCATAAGTATGGACGTACAAACTGAACTGCAAAACCGCACCAAACCGAAAAGTCAAATTAAACAGATTAAAAAACCTGATTAGGTTTGGTTTGATATTGAGTAAAAAAAAAAATCTGAACCAACCGACATATAAATATATAATTTATATATATACTTTAAAGACTTTTCATAAAATTTTCTTTGAAAAATATCTAGAAATATCTACTATTCTCTTTTGGATGTAATATTTTGTTAAATATGAAGTGCTCTATTTTTATTAACTTTAAATAGTAGGTTGTATGATCACTTTCTTATCAAGTGTTAGTGAAATGCGTCAATCTGTTTGTTCTTCCATATTTATATGTCAAGATCTATTAAATTCTTATATCTTTTTCGAATTTGAAATGGTATTTCGATAATTTAAGAGTAAATAGAACATATCATTATATAGGTATCAGATTGATGTTTATATTTAGTTATTAAATTCAGTTAATATTGAAAGTGTACATCAACGAAAAATCATATGTTTGTCAATTTTTTTAATTTTCACTAAACATATATTTACTTATAAAAAATTTAACAAAGTAATATTGAAATAATATTCATGTAGCAAAAAATTTCAAAAAATTTGACAAAATCGAACCAATCCTAACCAAAATAGTTGGTTTGGTTTGATTCCGATAAAAATCATACCGGCCCGGTCCATATACGCCGCTACGCATAAGTACACATACAAGGAAACAAATTAAGAAACAATTGCTAATTGACCTCTATCATGGGTCTATTTTAGGAACAATAATAATCTGAGACAAGATAATCGAAGGAAGATGCATCAATTATCCTGTATATTAGCATGACCATATCTTAGTTAGAAGAGGCGAAAAGGAATTTAGCATTAAAATACAGTCCACTATCACATCCTGTGCCTGAATTGCCGTCACCTAAATTGACCGCTGCCCCTATTTTCTTATTGTTGCTGTTGTTTCTTGGACGTTGCCTTCAGCTTTCAAGGTTTAAACTTCAATAGTAAAAAGGCATCCATCTTTTTCAACATAAGAATATAAATAAAGAACTCAAGGCTACCAAAAAGTAAACTTGGCTTACCCGCACCGTGCGTCGGCGTGATGTTTATCTTCAATTTTAACACAAGCAAAACATTAGGTGGCGTTTGGTCAAAAATTTCGAAAACTTTCCCTTGAATCAATAGACCAAAAAGAAAAGTTTTCAACTTTTGCAAAAAACTAAAAACTACTCTCAAAGAGTAATACGACTATGTCAAATGGGGAGGATGAAAAGTATTGCCTTATATCAAATTGTCACTACGCTAACTTTTATTTTTCAAAGAATTACAATCCAGAATTATTTATATGTCTTACGACTAGGGTTGGCAAAATGATTCAAAGAAAACAGTTAATCACCCATATTATCCACTAAAAAATGGGTTGGATAATGAACTTTTTAAAATACGGGTCAAATATAGATAAGAACCATATTATCTATTTAGAAAATGGATAATCAATGGGTCTAACTTTTACATCTTTAAAGCCTCAAATTGGGGCTTCATCAAGTTAGGGAGATTAAGAATTCTCCCAAAAGTGATCATATGCAAGAAGTAATGGATAATATGGTTACCCATATTATCCATCAGTTAACCCATTTTTTATCTGTATTAAATATGAGTCGGGTCGAATAATTTATCCGTTTTCGACCCGATCCATATCCGACCTGACCCGTGCGTTTGTCACTCCTACTTGCGACTCGTACTTACTTTTCCTAGAATAATTTTTAGTCTGGATGGTTAATCACAATCTTAAGACTCGTACCTTAGTTTTCCTCTATATAGCCACAATTTTGAGTAATTGTCTTAATCACAACACCATATTACATAAATGTAACAGCAAATTTCTTAATGTCTCTCAAAACAAACATGGTTTTAGTAGCAAATAGCAACATTTCTTTTGCATGACGTCATATATATATATATATATATATCAAGGGAAAAAGTCAAGTAACACCTAGAGTGCAGCTATAAAGCAATGGAGAAGAAGCTGTATAATGCATTCTACCAACAGTGCACACAAAGGAGTCGGAAAAGTCCATCCTAAAAGTAATCAATAATTACGGTTTTTATACTGAAAGACATTGGAAAAGAATGTCTCAAACATGAGAGAGAATTTATGGTGGTGGTCTACTGCGTGGACCGTTTCCTTCTTTCCGTGTTGAAAAATCTATATCCTCTTTTAAGAATGGTTTAATTTCCCGGATCATTATCTTTATGAACTAGTACTAGTTGTTAATATGAAAAAAAAAACTTATCAAAATAAGGAAATACAGTGAAATTCAACAACCATTTCTAGGTAAACGATAAAATAAAAAACCACGTTTGACTTGTTGCAATTTCATCTCCTAAAGTCAGTCCTCAGATATCACCTCCTATCGGTGTTCATACGCCTTTCTTAAGCGCAATATCTCTCTATGAGTCTATGTGATACCTGTGTTTTTCTCTATTTTGTTTTCTAGTGTTTTTTTGGGCCTACCCAGAAAATGTCTACGTCCAGTCTCACAAGCCCTACAGCTCATTCTCTTCGAACGGATTTCTTTATTTCCCTCTTGTGTAATGACTAGAGTGGACTTTTCCCAAGCTCCCAATATTATTTTATTTCTCTTCTTTATCTCAAAAGCCTAAATAATGGTGTCAAATTGCGCCTATTACGAAAGTTTTTGAGAAGAATTATTATAAGTTCGTTTGCATTAACGGAAAGAGAAGAAAAAATGGAAATACAAGCAATAAGATGGGTAACGAGAAAGAATAATGATGCACGGTAATCCCAAGTTATGACATGGGCAAAGTATTTAGTTTATTAATCCACTAGCAAATTTATCCGCTTCGCGTGATTGCAAAAAAACTTATTAGATATACACGATAAACTTATTAATCTTTGGATATAAATACGTTAAAGATTCTTTTTAGTTTTCGAATCCATATAGATTAAATTTTAATTTCAAATGTTATTATTAAAGGTTGTAAAGACATTAGCAATCTACTAAATAGTCTTGTAATTTTAATCGAGATAAAACAAATAAATATTTGTATACTCAAGCAACATTAGTTCTAATATTGATTAAATTTATATATAAATAATTTTACCAGAATTAGAGTTTATAAATGTAAGTTCATGTTGATCTTACTAAATCATGTGGTCAAGACACAAACTTATTATATTAATATATATGAATTACTCACGACTAATGACCCTTTTATTTATCTTTAAATTATTAATTTTAAGTAGTGGTTTCTGACATTCAAACGATATAATTGCTCTCTTGCAGTAACTATTGTGTCTTTTATCTCCTCCATATTCTTTAATGATGATTGTATCACCTACGCTTTGATGAATCTCCCTTCTAAAATTTGAGTGATCTTTTTCTCTTTTATATTTTGACCTTTCAATTTCTTGATTTATATATATGTTAATCACAAATGGTAGTTAATCTTTCAAACAAAAGTATACGTGGGCCTTTATTATTTTTGAACTTGTAAGTTACAAATGTTACGACATGATACAACGCCTATAACTTTAGGTAAATAAAATTTACTTCTATTGTAATATTGAGTTTTGAGTTGCATTTTATGAATAGGCCATTTTCAGTTTTAGCCTTCATTTTTGTATTTTGAGACTTTGAATAGCTCCGTTTAATCTTTTTCGACTTGCGTGCGTAGTTGTACCCTTTTTCGGAAAGTTTTTATAAGAAAATTGATAAAAATATAAAATCGTGCTTTAAAACTCATTTGAGTTGACTTCGGTTAACGTTGTGAACAAACAGACCTAGATTAGTATTTTGACGGTTTCTTTGGGTCCATATCGTGATTTGAAACTTGGGCGTATGCCCGGAATCGAATTCAGAAGTCCCTAACTTGATTTAATTAATTTTGTTGAAAATTAGCAATTTAAAGATTTAAGAATTTCTAAGTTTTACCGTAGGTTGACATTGTTGCTATCGGGTTCGGATTTCGGTTTTGAAATTTGGTATAGGTTCGTTTAAGTATTTATAACTTGTCTGCAAAAATTGGTGCAAAACAGAGTTGATTTTACGTGATTCGGACATCCGGTTGCAAAATTAAAAGTTCTTAAGTTTCTTTGAAAATTTCATTCGTTCTGATTTCTGATTCGTAGTTCGAGGTATTATTTTGGTAGTTTGAGCGTGGGAACGAGTTCGTATGATGTTATTATACTTGTGTGCATATTTGATTTGGAGCCGAGGGTCTCGGTGAATTTCAGATACGCTACAGATCAATTTTTGGACCTTTGAAATAGCTTATGCATCTTATGTTTCTGGTGTGACCCGTAGATCTCGCAATTGTGAGGTCTAGGTAGCAAATGCGAGCCTCGCTTTTGCAAACAATAATTCGCATTTACGAGCATGGGCTGGGTTGGAAATACTTCGTATTAGGGGTGTGCATCGATCGGTTCGGTTATGAATATTATCGGTTTTGCCTATCGGTTATCGGTTTACAAATATCATAACCTGATAACCAAACTGATAAGATATTGGTTATCGGTTAATCGGTTATCGATCATTATCGGTTCGGTTATCGGTTTACCCGATAAGGTAAAACAACTAAAACATTTTCACAATGTATAAAACTGTTTCGCAATGTATAAAACTGTTTCGGTATAAAATTATTTTGCTAAAACAATTTTATAAGATTTGCAATGTATAAAACAATTCGGTAAAATCAGTGTTCTTAGGATCTTCTTTGTTCAAATGACTAGCAGTAACTCTTTGTACATTGATATCTACTTTTTTACTCTAGTACAGAATTATGTATATAGATTAAAAAGTTTATTAGTTATGAAATACAAATTTTATAACAACTGACACAAGATAACTTTGTAACATCTCAACAATTAAAGCACATGACAAATCTTACTTCAGCTTTCAAACAAACTAAGAAAAATTCATAGCCAGAATGCTTTTAAATAAGCTAAGAAAAAGATGAAGATAAAGCAATTAAAAACTTACACGAAGAATCAAGATGAAGCTGAAGAATGCGGCTGAGAAATGCGACTGAAGAGTGAAGTGAAGATGCGACTGAAGAATCTGATGGATCTGAGAAATGAAGTGAATATGCAACTGAAGAGTGAAAGAAAGAAGTTGAGAAATGCGACTGACGCCGGCCTGAGTCTTGACGGGCTGACTACTGAGGGCATGAGGCGGAGAAACTGAGAAAGAATAGGGAAATCAAAGAGTGAACTATGAATTATGAAACCCTAGTATGTATATACTTAAGGGTAAACTAGTAAATTAGTTCATTCTTATTGGGTTATCGGTTTTACCCAATAACAGAATTGCCAAACCGAGCCCGAACCGATAACCCAATAAAAATAAAATTTAACCCGTTACAGAACCGTTAACCCAATAACCCAATATCGATAACCCAATAAATAATTAACGATTCGGGTTATCGGTTTTACCCAATATATGCACACCCCTACTTTGTATTTGCGAGAAATTATTCGCATTTGCGGACTCTAGCTCTTCACAATTACGAAGGTTTTGGTCGCAATTGCGACCACTGACTGACTTGGTACTGCTTAGCTTTTGTGAAGTATTGATCGCATTTGCGATGGAACTGGGTTCGCATTTGCGACCAAAAGTGTCGCATTTGCGACGAAAGTAAGCTCAGTGACTTTTCACATTTGCGAAGGATTGATCGCTTTTACGATCATCGCAATTACAAACTATGTATTGCAATTGCGATAACTGCAGCTAGGTAAAAGAGGGGAAAAACGAGATTTATTTCATTTTTTTCAAACCCTCAACCGTAAACACCCTAGAGGCAATTGTTTAAGGAGATTTTCTTCCTAAATACATTGCTAAGTGACTTTAATCTACTTTTTCTTAATTACCCATTAAATTTAATAAGATTTCAACGTCAAATCTAGGATATTCATGGTAAAAATTTGGGATTTGGGTAGAATTAAAGATTTTGTGAATTTAGAATTTAAAACTCGAATTGAGATCAGATTTCAAAACTAATTACGTAACCGGGCTCGGGGAGAATGGGTATTCCGGTTTTGGTCCGAATTTCGGTTTTGACCAAGCGAGCCGGGGTTGATTATTATTGACTTTTTCAATAATGATCTAAATTGAACCTCTTTCGTCCCTGAGTAGTTTCTAAAGCTTATTTTGAATCGTTTGGTCAATAATTTGCTAGATTTAGTTGGTTTAGAGGCTTGTTCGAAAGGCAAGGCCGCAGTTGAACTTTGAGTTGATTGGAGAAAGGTAATTATTGGGTCTAACCTTGACTTAAGGGAATTAGGGCCCTTGAACTATATGTTATGTGAATTAGGTGTGAAACGACGTATATGCAAGGTGACGAGTGTATATGCGCTGTTACATTACTTGCTTCCTTATTCTTATTGCTTCATAGTATATCTTGTTTCATGCTTTAATTTGTATATGCTTATTTGACTTCCATGCCATAATTTCTACTTGCCATTTAGCATTTGTTGTATTAACTTGTCCATCCCTTCCATGATCCCATGCTTATTTACCACTTGTTTCTAATTGTGTTTCATACATATCTAAATTGTGTTATGCCTTGTTGCTTTATAGTTTCGTATTAATTGTTGTCTTCTTTGATGTAATTTCACTTGTATAAATTGTTAAAAGGTAGATACCATTGAGTTGGTAAAGTTAGGATATCCGAGTAGTTCGAATCTCTTTGGTTATCATGCTATTCTCTATTGCTCTTTCATTTGTTCTCTTAATGTATGATTTCTTGTAAATCTTGGTTATTGAGTTACCATTGTTAATTGAAATTGTTTGGGGAGTGGGTTGCATACCGCAATGAAAATTGAAAGCTAATGAATTGAAATGGCGGAATAAGGATAGACTGTGATATTGACAGATAATTATATGGTGGGATCAGGTTGCGCGTTGCAACAAATAGTTTACAGTTGATATTGTGGGATCGGGTTGCACGCCATAACCTATTGATAAAAGTTATATGTTTTTGTGACTATTAGATTGGCCTCGGTGGTTGAGATGAGTTATATGACTTGTCATTTGGAACTCTCTGTTAGATGATTTTGAATTTGTTGATATGATTTACCTACTTTATTTCTATTTATGTCCTTTCTATTATTATTATTATTATTATTATTGCGTACAGGTTAATGCAAGTGACCTGCCTTAGCCTCGCCACTACTTCGCGGAGTTTAGGGTCGATACTTACAAGGTGCATGAGGTCGTTTGTACTCATACTACACTCTGCACTTCTTTTGCAGATACCGTAGTTGGTCCCAATGGCATACCGTAGACTCGCTCGGATCCAGCTACCTAGAAGAGACTTGAGGTACAGTTGCACGACGTCCGCAGCTCTTAAGTCTCATTCTACTTCCTTTAGCTGTTTATTTGATTCAAACAGTTATATTTATTTCAGGCCATTATTTGTAGTAACTTAGATGCTCATGTATTCGCGACACCAGTTCCGGGATTTGTATTGGAATTTTGTCATTTATTAGTTTATATATACCTTGTTTCAGACTATTTAGTATTTTTTCATTGTCATTATATTTGAAATTTGTTAAAAATGTTTAATAACTATATCTAACCTTAGCTTGCCTAGCAAGTGAAATGTTAGGCGACATCATGGTCCCGAGGGTAAAAATTTCGAGTCGTGACAAGTTGGTATCAGAGCACTAAGTTGCCTAGGTCTCACGAATCATTAGCAAGTTTAGTAGAGTCTGGAGGATCGGTATGGAAACGTCTATACTTATCTTCCAACGACTATGGAGTTTAGGAAAATTTCACTTCATGTCTTTTCTATCGTGCGATTTTATTCTATCATTGATGATTGAACTATTTTATTCATGTCCTCTCATAGATGACAAGAACACGCACAACATCAGTGACAGGACATAAGCCGAATCCCTATTTGGCAGCGCCTACCAGGGGCAAATTTTGAGGCTGAGGCATAGCTCAGCTTAGAGATCGAGTAGTAGCACCCACAATGAAGCCTCAAGTAGATTTTGATGAGGAGGTTCCAGCTAAGACTGTACCCGTCGGACCAGCTCAGGTTCTGGAGGGGTTTATAGCCACTCCAATGCTTCAAGACGCTCTAGTCCATTTGGTGGGCCTTATGGAGAGTGTGGCCTAGACCAGTATGTTCCTGGTGGCACCAGTCGTCTCTCGGGATGGGGGAGGAGCACATACCACCGCTATTCACATCCCGGAGCAGGTGACTCCCTAGTATCAGACTCCAGTAGCCCAGCCAGTTGGGGTGGTTCAGCCGAATGTTGCAACACAGGTCGGTGATAGGCCCGCTACATCTTCTAAGGCTTTGTTGAGGTTGGAAAAGTTTACCGAGCTCTTCAATATTCATTTTAGTGGTGCACCTACTGAGGACCCACATGATTATCTAGACCACTGTCATGAGGTACTACGGAACATGAGTATAGTTGAAACCAATAGGGTCGATTTTGCAGTATTTCGGATGACTGGTTCCGCCAAGACGTGGTGGAGAGATTACATGTTGACTAGACCAGCTGGGTCGCCTGCACTTACTGGATCAGTTCTCACAACAATTTCTGGAGAAATTCATCCGTGTCACTCTGAGAGAGGATTATCGAAGGCAGTTGAGCGTCTTCAGCAGGGTAGTATGACTGTTACCCAGTACGAGGCTTAATTTGTGGACCTGGCTCGTCATTCCATTATCTTGCTCCCTACTGAGAGGGAGAGAGTAAGGAGATTTATTTATGGACTCACCTACACTATTAGGCTACAAATGGCCAAGGATATAGGAGATGATATTACTTTTTAGAGGGCCGTGAACATTGCCAGACAGATCAAGACGGTTCGTGCTCAAGAGAGGGGGCCGATGTCTGATAAGCGGCCTCGTCATTTTGGTGGTTTTAGTGGTGCCTCATCTAGAGGTAGGGGTTCTTTTGGTAGAGGCATTCCTCCTAGGCCATTTCAGTTAGCTCTTTAGGTAGCCCACGGTGCTTCTGGTGGTCATGGTTCTTATGAATTACGTCTTGACCAGCCAGCATTCAGTGCATATTCATCTCCTATCAGTGCACCATCGCTCCAGAGTTACTACAACAGCTATTTGGATCGTCAGGGTCAGTCCTCGTTTCAGCAACCTTAGCAGCTGAGTAAGTGTTTTGAGTGTGGGGGCATAGGCCACATCATGAGGTATTGCCCTAGATTGTCGAGCAGCAAATCTCAGCAGGGTTCTCATGCCATCATATCAGAACCGGTTGCTCCATTTCCCACTCAGCCAGCTAAAGGCAGGGGTCAAGCAGCCAGAGGTGGAGGTCAGGCCATTAGAGGTGGAGACTAGTCAGCTAGAGTCTGTCCCAGAGACGTAGTTCAGAGGAGTAGGGCCCAACCCCAATTTTATGCTTTCCCATCTAGGCCTAAGGCAGAGTTATCTGACACCGATATCACGGGTATTATTTCAGTTTGCCATAGAGAAACTTCAGTTGTATTTTATCCGGGCTCTACTTATTCCTATGTGTCATCCTATTTTGCTTCATATCTGGTCGTGCCTCATGATCCTTTGAGTGCTCCTGTGTTTGTGTCCATGCCTATGAGGGATTCTATTGTTGTAGATCGTGTCTATCGCTCGTGTGTGGTTACTATTAGGACTCTTGAGACTAGTGTAGATCTTCTACTTCTTGATATGGTATATTTTTGTTTCATCTTGGGTATGGATTGGCTGTCACCTTATCATGCTATATTGGATTGTCACCCCATGACGGTGACCTTAGCTATGCCGGGGTTGCCTCGATTAGAGTGGAGGGGGACTCTTGGCCATTCTTCTAGCAATGTTACTTTTTATGTGAAGGCTCGACACATGGTCGAGAAGGGTTGTCTAGCATATTTGGCTTACGTTCGTGATTTTAGTGTGGAGGTTCATTCTATGGATTCAGTACCAGTTGTGCATGAGTTTCCAGATGTATTCCCTGCAGATCTGTTGGGATGCCACCCCATAGGGATATTGACTTCTGTATTGATTTGGTTCTGGGAACTTAGCTTATTTCTATTCCATCATACCGTATAGCGCCACCTGAGTTGAAGGAACGGGAGGAGCAATTGCAGGATTTGCTTGATAAGGGGTTTATTAGACCTAGTGTCTCGCCTTGGGGTATGTCCATGTTGTTCGTAAAGAAAAATGATGGTTCGATGAGGATATGCATAGACTATCGGCAGTTGAACAAAGTGACCATCAAGGAAAAGTATTCGTTGCCGAGGATTGATGACTTATTTGATTAGCTTCAGGGTGCCAAAGTGTTTTCGAATATTGATTTGAGATCTGGTTACCATCAGTTCAAGATTAGGCATCCGACGTCCCTAAGATGGCTTTTCGGACTCGGTATGGGCATTATGAGTTCCTAGTGATGTCATTTGGGTTGACAAATGCCCCAGCATTATTTATGGATTTGATGAATCGGCTGTTCAATCCCTATTTGGATTCATTTGTGATTGTATTCATTGATGATATCTTGATCTACTCCTGTAGTCAGGAGGAGCACCTGCAATATCTTTAGATTGTGCTTCAGACTTTGAGAGATAGCCAGTTATATGCCAAGTTTTCAAAGTTTGAGTTTTGGTTAGACTTAGTCGCCATTTATATTGCGAAGGTTTTGGTCGCAATTGCGACCACTGACTGACTTGGTACTGCTTCACTTTTGCAAAGTATTGGTCGCATTTGCGATGGAACTAGGTTTGCAATTTATGACCAAAAGTGTCGCATTTGCGACGAAAGAAGGCTCAGTGACTTTTTGCATTTGCAAAGGTTCGATCACTTTTGAGATCATCGTAAATTACGAACTATGCGTCGCAATTGCGATAACTGCAGTGGTTAAAAGAGGGAAAAAATAGGTTCATTTCTTTCAACCCTCAATCCTAAACATCCTAGAGGCAATTTTTCCAAGATATTTTCTTCCTAAATACATTGGTAAGTGACTTTAATCTACTTCTTTTCAATTACCCATTACATTTCATAAGATTTCAACATCAAATCTAGGATTTTCATGGTAGAAATTTGGGATTTGGGTAGAATTAGGGATTTTTATGAATTTGGGATTTAGACTTCGAATTAAGGTCGGATTTCGTAACTAATTACGTAATCGGGCTCGGGAGTGAATGGGTATTAGGGTTTTGGTCCGAATTTTGATTTTGACCAAGCGGGCATGGGGTTGACTTTTGTTGACTTTTTTATTAATGATCTAAATTGAACCTCTTTCATTCGTGAGTAGTTTCTAAAGCTTATTTTGAATCGTTTGATCAATAATTTTCTAGATTTGGTTGGTTTGGAGGCTTGTTCAAAAAGCAAGTCCATGGTTGAACTTTGATTTTATTACGAAGTGAGGTAAGTGTTGGGTCTAACCTTGATTTGAGGGAATTAGGGACCCTTGAAGTACATGTTATGTGAATTAGGTGTGAAATGGCATATATGCAAGGTGACGAGTGTACATGCGCCGTTACATTACTTGCTTCCTTATTTTTATTGCTTCATAGCATATCTTGTTTCATGCCTTAATTGGTACATGCTTATTTGACTTTCATGCCATAATTGCTACTTACCAATTAGCATTTACTGTATTAACTTGTCCATCCCTTCCATGATCCCATACTTATTTACTACTTGTCTCTAGTTGTTTTCCAAACATATCTAAATTGTCTTATGCCTTGTTGCCTTATAGTTTCGTATTAATTGTTACCTTCATTGATATAGTTTCACTTTATAAGGTAGATACTGTTGAGTTGGTAAAGTTGGGACATTCGAGCAGTTCGAGTCTCTTTGTTTATCATGTTATTCTCCATTGCTCGTACATTTGTTCTCTTAATGTATGATTTCTTGTAAATCTTGGTTATTGAGTTACCACTATTAGTTGAACTTTTTTGGGGAGCGGGTTGCACGCCGCAACAGATATTGAAAGCAAATAAATTGAAATGGCTGAATAAGGATGGACTGTGATATTGACAGATGATTATATGGTGGGATGTGGTTGCACGCCACAACGTATAGTTTACAGTTGATATTATGGTATCGGGTTGCACGCCGTAACATATTGATAAAAGTTATACTTATTTCTGACTATTGGATTGGCCTCGATGGTTGAGATGAGTTATATGATTTGTCATTTGGAACTCTCCGTTAGCTGATTTTGAGTTCATTGATATGATTTATCTGCTTTACTTCTATTCCTATCCTTTCTGTTATTATAATTATTATTGCATATAGGTTAATGTTAGTGACCTCCTTAGCCTCGCCATTACTCCGTCGAGTTTAGGCTCGACACTTACAGGGTACATGGGGTTGGCTGTACTCATACTACACTCAACTTCTTCTGCAAATACCGGAGTTGGTCCCAGTGGCGTACCTGTCATGACCCAAAAATCCACTATAAGACATGATGGCGCCTAACACCGCCATCAGACAAGCCAACATTGATTTATCAATTAGTTTACCCATTTATTACTTTCAAAATCACAATCTTCATTAATTTAATGGTATAAAATAGGATTTTCAGGGTAAATAATAATAAATGTGCAATTATAATAACGAAAAATCCGTAGGAACCCCCAAATCCCGGTATCACAAGTGTATGAGCATTTTCTAAGGAGTACAACAATAATACAACCTCTGTCTAGAATGTAAATAAGACAGGATAAAATAAATAGTACAATAGGGACTCAGTGAACAACGATGCGTAGCCTGAACTGTAGCTCACATGAAGTCTCCTCAACAGATGCGCCTTGATAACTAGGGATTTTGCTACATTTTATACTCCTTCTTGCTTAAGTTTTGATTAGAAATGTGTACAAAATAGTCCCAAAGGCTCACAAGTTGTGCTTGATTGCAGGTCTGATCAACAAGGTGACAAGATGTCAAAAATTAGCTCAAAAGGAGTGAAACTTACACAAGTATCAAGACAAGATAAAGCTCAGACAAAAAAAGGTCAGTGCGGCCACACACCATTATGTGCGGTCCGCACAAGCGAGGTTCAAAGAGTATGATATTCAGGCAAAAAGGGCAATGCGGCTGCACTAGGTTTTGTGCGGTCCGCACTGGGATCAATGCGGCTGCACTCGATTTAGTGCAGTCCACAGTAAGAAGGATCAGAGAGTTACCAGTTCCGAGTTTCAAGCCAACGCGGTCCGTGCTCCATTTCATGCGGACCGTAGTAGAAGCCTCCGCGGTCGCACTCCATTCTATGCGGTCTGTATTGCCTGAGTTTAGAGAGATGGATTTTTATGTCAAGAGCCTTAGTGCGGCTGCACGTGATTTTGTGCGGTCCGCACTAGCCCCGCAGGGGTATTTTTGTCAAGATTTTTCAGCTTAGTATAAATAGCTTCTTTCCCATTTTTAGGTCATCAGATAGTTTTTACCTAAGAGCCGCGCTCGTGGGTTCGAATATTTTAGCTATTTTGGGCAATTTTATCTACATTTCAACATTGAATCTTCTTGTTTATCTTAGTAATTAATTAATATGAGTTTTTCTTCATCTATTTCTTGCTTTCTTCTTTAATTATGAGTAGCTAAACCCATTAGCTAGGGTTGTGGCTCAACCCTAGTGTGGGTAATTGATGGGTCTTGTGTTTTAAGGCTAGATTGACTACGGGTGTTTGATATTTGGGCTAATTTCATGTTTAATTGCTGAATTAGTGGTTGCAAACACTAGTTTATGTTTAGTTGACTTGAGCTCTTATTGAGAAAGAGAGCTTGAGTCTCTGAAATTGGTCCAACAAGGAATTGAGGCGTACTCAAGAGATTGATATCCCCAATTAAAGGGTTAAACCTCAAAGAGTAATACCCGACTTGAACCTTGATTTCTTGTGCAAATTTGCATACCCAATTGGTCATAAGAAAGTCAATTCGGGCAAAATCACTTGAACCACTGAAAGGTGTAGAGTGGGTAAAATCGTGCAACGGTTATATCATACTCCCCAAGTATGTCAATCATGCCTTAGACTCAAGTATCCGTCAATTGACCACCTAGGCGAAAGTCACTACACTAGTGCCTTTTAAACCATTTAAACAACCAGCAACATTTTACTCTTAGCTTATTCTAGTTTAATTTATCATTGTAGTTTGATAAAAGTAGAAGTAAAACAAAAACCCAAAAATGTCTAGAAATGTAATTTGGAACACATACCCAACTCTAAATTAGATAGATACCAGACTCCAACATCTAGCTCTCTGTGGAAATAGATCCCGACCCTAAAACGGGTAAAAGCTGTTTCGACCCTCTCTTGATACTCAATAGTAGGGCAGGGTAGGCTTTGATCACTTTTTGGTGCCGCTGCTGAGGAGCTAACGATTTTGGCTATCTATTTAAATAGTTTTGTGTATTGTTCTTCTTTCCTTCTTTGTTAATAATTTGTTTGTGTCACAACTCAGGTACCAAATGGCAACGAACAACGCAAATGACCCTCTTAGAAATGTGATTGCGGGAGAGGAGGTAGATGAAGTCGGAGATGATGAGGTGCCT
Organism: Nicotiana tabacum; assembly: GCF_000715075.1. Taxonomy (NCBI): domain Eukaryota; kingdom Viridiplantae; phylum Streptophyta; class Magnoliopsida; order Solanales; family Solanaceae; genus Nicotiana; species Nicotiana tabacum. The sequence continues at coordinate 116,302,867 of NC_134082.1, forward strand.
CTTGTACCTCAAGGACAACGTAGAGGCCACCAGGCTAATGCTAATGTTAATGACAATATTCTAGGCCCTCTTCCGCCACCTCCAAGAGTGGCCCTAGAGTTCTTCCGAACCAAGGCTATGCAAGTGCTATTGTCCCACCCCAAATCCGGGCGGGCAATTTTTAAATAACCAATGTGATATTGACCTTACTAGAGCAACACGGGTACTTCACGGGCGCTGCAAATCAAAATGCTTACAAACATCTCAAGGGGTTCGTGGATACATGTTGGGGGAGCAAGCAAACTAATGTGTACGAGGATGCTCTTAGGTTGAGACTCTTCCCATTCTCACTTAGAGGGAAGGCATTGGATTGGCTCGAGCGGCTTCCCAACTATGCCATCACTACTTGGGATGAGTTGGCGGACAAGTTCATTGCAAAATGTTTCTCAGCGGGGCATATGGATGCATTGAGAGATGAGATCTTGGCGTTCAAGCAAGAACCCACGGAACCTTTACATGAGATTTGGGAGCGTTATAGAACAATGGTGAAGGAATGCCCCAACAATGATATGACTGAGGCGATGATCCAACAAACTTTCTACCGGGGCATTAATACAACAAATCAATGCATAGTGAACCAATTTGCTGGGGCAACTTCATAAAGCTGTCGTATGATGAGGCTTGTGACATTTTTGATGAGATGACTGACACTTCTTCCGCTTGGCAAAGTAGAGCCAATGTGCCCCAGGGTGACCCCACAGTTATTTATTTGCACAAGGAATTACATGATCATGGGCAGGCTATAGCTAAGTTGACAACTACAATGAACCAACTAGCAAAGGCACAGTTGCAACAAGTTCAAAATCCGCGCCGGGTGTTAACATGCTTGTCAACAAAAGAAGACAAAGAGGGCAACAGAACCAAGGGAATTCAGAGCAATTTGATAATGATTGTGGTGGATTTCAAAATGATGGTTATGATGAACAAAGTGAAGAGGTGCAATACATGAATAATTATCAAGGCCAAAGAGGCAATTCTTCCAACCAACAACAATGGAGACCCCAAGGCAATTGGGGCAATCAACAACAAGGCAATGGTAATTGGGGAAACAACAACCAAAATAACAACTGGGGAAATTAGAACAACAATCAAAGCAACCAAGGAAATTGGAATGGTAATAGCAACAATTGGGGTGGTAATAACAATCAAGGTAGATGGAACAACAGAAACCAAGGAAACTGGGGCCAAGGCTTTCAAAGGCCCCCAATGTACCAACAACCGAACAATCCACCCCCATTTCCATCTCAAGGTCCCAGTTCTTCTAGCAATGATATGGGTAGAATTAAAATGATGTTCGAACAGATGATGAAGAAGAATGCGGACTCGGATGCTCAGTTGGCTTCCCACAATACCTCTATCAGGAACTTGGAGGTGCAGTTAGGCCAAATCTCACAATCTTTAAATACTCGCCCTAAGGGTGTGCTACCAAGTGATATGGTAGTGAACCCGAAGGGTGGGAACAATCATGTTATGGTGGTAACAACAAGAAGCGGGAGAGGCTATGATGTGTATGCCTCCAAACAAAAGCAGATTGTGGATGATGATGTTGAGTTGCAAGAAGATGAAGTTCCTTTGGTGGTTGAAAATGTGATTGATGAAAATATGAATGAAGAAGTGAGGATTGATATTCAAGATGTCGAGGTAGAAACTCAAAATGATGTGAACCCGTCTAGGGAACACATAATAGACATGCCGGAGCCGGTTGTGCCTAAAGCCAAGGCTCATTTGCCAAGGCCACCTCCACCTTATCCTCAAAGGCTCGCGAATCAAAAAAATGAAAATCATTTTAAAAAGTTCATTGACATGATGAAGAGCTTATCCATCAATGTGCCTTTGGTAAAGGCTCTTGAACAAATGCCGGGCTATGCTAATTTTATGAAGGGCTTGGTAACAAAGAAGTGGTCTATGGATTGTGAAACTATAAAGATGACTCACCAAGTTAGTGCAATAGTGCATTCAATGCCCCCTAAGCTTGAAGATCCCGGTGCTTTCACCATTCCTTGAACCATTGGGAGTGAAAATTTTGCTAAAGCTCTATGTGATTTGGGGGCTATTATCAATTTGATGCCCTACTCCATTTTCAAGACTTTGGGTATTGGGCAGCCAAGGCCGACTTCCATAAGATTACAAATGGCAGATAGAATGATGAAGAGACCATTGGGTATTATTGATAATGTGCTTGTCCGGTTGGACAAATTTATCTTGCCAGTTGACTTTGTGATCTTGGGCTGCGAGGTGGACTATGAAGTTCCTATTATATTGGGAAGACCTTTCCTAGCCACGAGGAAGGCCTTAGTTGATGTGGAAGCAGGGGAACTCACCTTTCGGGTAGGTAATGAAAAGGTGGTCTTTCATGTGTGCAAATCAATGAAGCAGCCCAACAGTACCGAAGTGTGCTCTTTTGTGGACCTCGTCACAACAATGATAATTGATGACACCAGTGCAATGATCAATGTGGAGGACCCATTGGAGGTCGTATTGTTGAATCTTGATGTCAATGAGGATTCAAGCCGAGTGGAGTGCGTGAATGCTTTACATGGAATGGGCTCTTACTCTTATGAGCCTAGGAAATTATCTTTGGATCTCGAGAATAGAGAGACTCCACCAACAAAACCTTCAATTGAGGAGCCTCCGGTGTTGGAGTTGAAACCGCTGCCTCCATACCTCAGGTATGAGTTCTTAGGCTCAAATTCTACTTTGCCAGTTATTCTTTCTTCTTGCCTTACTAACATGCAGGTTGATGACATATTGGCGGTTCTTCAAAAGCGGAAAAAGGCAATTGGAGGGACTTTAGCTGATATTTGGGGAATAAGACCCGTATTCTATATGCACAAGATTATTCTGGAAGATGATGCAAAGCCCTCCTTGGAGCATCAAAGGAGGTTGAATGAGTCAATGCAAGAAGTTGTGAAAAAGGAGATGATCAAGTGGTTATATGCCGGGGTTGTGTACCCCATCTCTGATAGCTCTTGCACTTCACCGGTGCGATGTGTACCGAAGAAGGGTAGCATGACCGCGGTTACAAATTCACAAAATGAGTTGATTCCTGCAAGAACTGTTACCGGTTGGAGGGCATGCATGAACTACCGCAAGTTAAATAAAGTGACCCGCAAGGCTCACTTTCCTTTGCCTTTTCTTGATCAGATGTTGGATCGACTTGCTGGGCGTGCCTTCTACTGTTCTTGGATGGGTATTTTGGGTACAACCAAATCTTGATTGCTCTAGAAGATCAGGAGAAAACCACATTTACTTGTACATATGGCACTTTTGCCTTTTCTAAGATGCCTTTTGGGTTGTGTAATGCACCAGCTACATTTCAGCGGTGTATGATGGCCATTTTCACCAATATGGTGGAAGACATTTTGGAGGTGCTCATGGACAACTTTAGTGTTGTGGGGGATTCATTTGATGAGTTCTTGAAGAATCTTTATAGAGTTTTGGCCCGTTGTGAAGAAACCAATCTTGTCCTCAATTGGGAGAAGTGCCACTTTATGGTGGAAGAAGGAATAGCTCTTGGGCATAAAATTTTGAGGCATGGTATTGAGGTAGATAAATCAAAGACCGATGTAATTTCAAGGCTCCCTCCCCCTACATCCGTCAAGGGAGTTCGAAGTTTTCTTGGGCATGTGGGGTTCTACCGAAGATTTATCAAAGACTTTTCGAAGGTAGTGAATCCCCTGTACAAGTTGTTGGAAAAAGATGCTAAATTTGTGTTTGATGAAAAGTGTATGCAAGCCTTTGAACTTCTCAAGCATAAGTTGACCACCACGCCTATCATTACCACACCTAATTGGAGCTTACCCTTTGAGCTCATGTGTGATGCGAGCGATGTTGCGGTTGGGGCGGTTTTGGGTCAAAGAGTGAACAAAATGTTTCATCCGGTGTACTATGCGAGCAAGATAATGAATGATGCTCAAGTGAACTACACGGTGAACGAGAAAGAACTTTTGGCTATTGTGTTCGCAATGGAAAAATTCCGGCCATATCTTATGGGTGCTAAGGTTATTATTCATACCGACCATGTCGCACTCCGGTACTTGATGACGAAGAAGGATTCCAAAGCTAAACTGATGCGATGGTTCTTGTTACTTCAAGAGTTTGATTTGGAGATTGTAGACCAGAAGGGTAGTGAGAACCAAGTGGCGGACCACTTGTCCCGCGAGGAGGAGGGGAGGCCTCGTGATGGCCTAGAGATCAATGATTCATTTCCCGACGAACAACTCCTTTTGGTGTCGATGAATGATATGCCATGGTTTGCCGATGTTGCTAATTTCTTTATGACTGGTATAATCTCGTGTGAGCTCTCTTCTAACCAAAGGAAGAAGCTCAAGCGGGATAGTTTGGATTTCTATTGGGATGAGCCGTACTTGTTCAAGATATGCACAGATGGTGTGATCCAAAGGTGTGTCCTGGAGGAAGAGTAATTGAGTATCTTGGAGGCTTGTCATTCCTCTCCCTATGGTGGCCATCATGGCGGGGCGAGGACGGCTTCTAAAGTTCATAGTTGTGGGTTTTATTGTCCAACTTTGTTCAAAGATGCGGGTGATTTTGTGAAGAGATGCGATGAATGCCAAAGAGCAGGGGGAATTTCGAAGAAAGATCAAATGCCTCTCAATACCATCCTTGAGGTTGATATTTTTGATGTATGGGGCATTGATTTTATGGGCCTGTTTGTTAGCTCGTGTGGGAACACATACATTCTTGTGGCGGTGGACTATGTTTCAAAGTGGGTTGAAGCCATGGCGTTGCCCAACAATGAGGCCCGGAGTGTTGTTGAATTTCTCAAGACGAGTATTTTTACAAGGTTTTGCACTCCTAGTGCAATAATAAGTGATGGGGGGTCTCATTTTTGCAATAGAGCTTTTGACACTTTGCTTTCAAAATATGGTATCAATCACAAAGTTTCTACTCCCTATCATCCTCAAGCAAGTGGTTAAGTTGAAGTCTCCAACAGGGAAATCAAAAGCATATTGTCAAAGACGGTCAATGCAAATAGGACCGATTGGTCAAAGAAGTTGGATGACGCTCTATGGGCTTATAGGACTGCTTACAAGACTCTGATTGGTATGTCTCCGTATCGGTTGGTGTTTGGGAAAGTTTTCCATCTATCGGTTGAGTTAGAGCACAAGTCCATGTGGGCTTTGAGGAAGCTAAATCTTGAATGGGATGTTGCAGCTAATCTTCGTGTGGAGCAACTTAATAAACTTGATGAATTCTGATTCCATGCCTACTCCAATTCGTCCTTGTACAAGGACAAGATGAAGTACCTTCATGATAAATATGCTCGTAGCAAGGAGTTCAAAGTTGGCGATTTGGTTCTCTTGTTCAACTCTCGGTTATGTCTGTTTCCGGGAAAGCTCAAGTCAAAATGGAGTGGACCTTTTGAAGTGGTGTGTGTGACCCCGTTTGGTGCTCTTGAATTAAAGAACAAAAATGGTGAAGTTTTCAGAGTGAATGGGCATAGGGTGAAGCACTACTTGGGAAAAATTGATGACAGCCACATTGTGGCACTTCTTCATCTCAAATGATGTGATGGTAACCTGCGTCGTACCACAACGTTAAATTAGGCACTTCTTGGGAGGCAACCCATATGTTTTTCTTCTTGTTTTTATTTGATTTTCATTGTAGTATAGGATTGATTTTTGGATTAACTGGTTGTGAGATGCTACAGGATTGTGTTGATGCAGTGCAGGACATAGTGGAAAAAGTGTTCAGGTCTCTAAAGTTGTCAATGCAGACGCACTACATTCAGTGCGGACCACACTGGTGGAGGGTGAAATGTCGACCTCTCTGAAGTTTGCCAATGCGGCACACTACATTTTGTGCGGTCCGCGGTGGACCACTGCGGCACATGACATTTTGTGCGGACCGCAGTGAATTGCCTTCTCAAACTTAAATCAAGCTGTGTGGTGCGGACCGCAGTCGATTCTGTGCGGTCCACATTGGTTGGTAAGACTGGGCCCCAGGTCCTTTTCTATAAATAGGTCCTAAGGCCCTCCGATTACACTTTTCGAACTCTTGTCTCTCAGAAATAGTAAATCACTGTTCATCTGCTCATTTACTCGAAATTAACTGCTTGGATTCATTAATCTTCATTTCATCTCACATTTGGTAACTTAACTTCTTTTTAATTGCTTTAATTTTGTTATTTTCCTTTACTTTTTATTTTTTTGGTCTTTCATTTTGTTCCTCCCATAGTTTCTTCAATTGGTTAGGTTAGGGTAGTTAAATTCTTGATTAATATAGACTTAGATAGTTAACAACACTGGGCAAACACGTAGGGACCTTACTTAGGTGAAAAATAGGACTTAAAATCAAAATTCATGAAATCCTAAGTTAGTGTTGCCTCTGGACACTCAGTGCAGACCGCAGTCGATTCTGTGTGGTCCGCGGTGCCCTTGTGCGGTCCGTATTAACATTTTGTGCGGACCGCATTGCTGAAAGACTTGAAAGCTGAATTTTGGTGACTGCGACCACACTACATTTTGTGCGGTCCACATTGGTCCCTGTGCGGCCGCACTACCTTTTGTGCGGTCCGCACTGCCTGGATACAGAGAGTGGGTAGTCTGAATCCCACCTTTGTGCGGACCGCATGGCCATTTTGTGCGGTCCGCATTGGCCTCTGTGCGGCCGCACACCATTCTGTGCGGTCCGCACTGCATATCTTCTGCAACTATCTGCAATTCTTTCTACAACTCTGCTTTTAATTTCTTCTACTGATACTAACAAGCTTATTGGATTGTGTTTGTAGAAAATGGTGAAATAACGAGGTAAAAGTTCTAAGCAACTAAGTAGAGGGGAATCCTCCCGGGGAGGGAAATAAAAAATAGTAAGATTGACTGTTCAATCCCGGCAAAACATTAAAAACATGAGGAAGATGATTAAAGCTGCTGATAGGGCCATTGACATGTCTGGGAGTGAGTACGAGCCCTACCGGGAGATATCTTCAGACTTAATCCCAGAGTACATCCTTGACTGGCCGGAGAGAAACAGACTAAGAGACACTCTTCCCACTTCCCCCGCTGCCCAAGCATCAGTAAATGTATCTTCTGGGTCATCTGAGGGCTCAACTGAAGGTGGTGAGGATGAATACTCCACCTCTCCCACAACTTCATTATCCGGAGAGGGTGCAGTAGGAGACGATGAGGAAGTAGGAGGAGAAGGAGAAATAGGAGAAGGGGGAGAACCTCAGGTTGGAGAGGATGCGGTGTGGCAAGACCGATTTGTTAGTGAGGTAGCTTATCACAAGTTTAGGGAATGGTGGACGGTGAGGAAATTAATCCCGAAGAGGAGTTTTGTGGATAGGGACTTACTGCCTCACAACCCTAATGTGAGGAGGCGGTTTAGGGATAGAGTTGGCTGGGAGTATTTCTTGAACAACTATGAGGATGCAAATGAGCACCTGATCAAGGAATTCTATACCAATGTTGCCCACATCAAAAAGGGCACAAAAGTGACCAAGGTGCGAAATCTGAAGGTGCTTTTTGACGGGAAAACAATAAATGATTACCTCGACTTTGATGAGGAGGATGAGGAACTGTATATGGCAAAGATGGAATTGGGCGAGGAAGTCCGTCCCTGGTTGGCACAGTATCTGGCAATCCTAGTTACCACCTCCGATTGGCTAAATACAGGAGTGAAAATTTTGAGAAGAAGTCTGAATTTCGAAGCCAAAGGGTGGGAAACATTTGTGTGCAGCAGATTGGACCCCACTACTCACGATAACTCCCTCCCTCTTTATCGGGCAATTTTGGTGGCATCCATGATGGCGGGGTACCCGATTAATGTCGGGAAGGTAATGTCTCGGGTAATCACACTTGTAGGCAATGACCATGACAGAAACTACCCTTTCCCCAGCTTCTTGACTATGTACTTCAGGGACCTCAAAGTTGAAAAGAGGCCATTTGATATCAAGGTCAAAGTGAGGGCCCCATTCTCTTGGTACAACATGCAGGGGATGACAACCCAAAGAGCAAGAAATTTAAGGGAACAACTACTTCTCTAACTGGCTAGTCTGAAGAGCCAGTTGTGGTAGTGGCTCCTACTCAGCCTGCCTCCGCCTCCACAGACATTCCTCCTAGCCCTTCCACCTCAGAAAATCCGGAGATACCCTCTTCCCGAGCTTACCCAGTGACTGCCCACTGACTGAGCCAGGCACTTCTCAGTATCAACAACTGGATGCAGACAACGTCATCCAAGTTGTCTATCCTCACTACCACAGTAGAGGCTCAGTCGGCTCCTCCGCCTCCACAGGTCCCACAGTCCATAGAGGATGCCCTCAAAGAGATTCTAGCCAATCAAAATAAAATCCTCGACACTCAGAAGGTGCTCGCAGATGTAGTTGATTCACATAGCAAGGCTCTCAAGGAGCTTGCTAAGGAGCACAAGAAGTTGAGGAATACGCGGGCTTCCAAGGAGTCCGTAAAGGTGCTGAGGGTTGATATTGACAGGATGAAGGCAGATCATCTGCCTTTGGACTTATTGCTACAGGACCCAGTACCATCAGCTTATCCCCAGCTCGAGCAGTTCTAGAGGCCTCCCAAGAGGAAGAGGATGATTCCCAGAGCGGACGATGCAGTTATCCAGTTGGCAGACCCACCGGAGGCCTCCTCCAATCAGCCATAGGATGCATCTCAAGAGCATGTCCAGGTCCAGGCGTAGGTCCCAGCAGCAGAGCACCAAGCCATAGGGAACCAGTCTGAGGTTCCTGAGCATAGTGAGGACCCAGGGACCATTCAGGAGCCCATGCAGGAAGACGAGCCATAGGGAGTCTCTATATCCTTTTCCCTTTTCTTTTTGGTGCTTGTTTAGTTTAGTTCGCATTGGGGACAATGCCAACTTTCAGTTGAGGGGTACGCCCTACTTTTATGGATTTGGGTTACTGTATATATTTGACAGTTTTTATGTTTTCTTTATTTTTCATCTTTGGGTTGTATATAATTTTAACATTTTGTTACATTTATCGTACTTTTATTTTACTTTGGGTCTGTATATAAAGTTATATTACATTTGACATATTCATCCCATCTATTGTGTATTCGACAAATCCCCTCTTGTATATATTTATTTTACTTTCCACAATTTTTCGTTCTTATCTTCTTATTTATGTTCGTAGCTTCGTGTTTTGAAAGTTTACAATAAGCCTTTGGTTATTCTTAATGCCACGGTTCTTTCCAAATGTGGAGTTTGTGTGAACCGGGTCGCTCTTCCCAATGATAGATGGTGTGACAACTTTCTTAAGGGTTTGAGTCCGTTTTTCTTTTTGTTTTTAGTAGTTAGTGGAAGGGTGCTTCAAGCAAAGCTTCACTTGGTCCTAGCACATTTGCCTTTGATCTTATGGTCAAAAATAAATTGTTGTGTTTCGGATGGTGAAAGTCGTGACTTTGAGACTCTTGTGTTGACCGATAATCATCAAGTGGTTTTTCGGGACCATTGTGTGCTCAAATCTTATCTAAGGTCGTTGTGGGCCCCCGACTCTGTGTCTTTAGCAATCCCATAGCTTGTGTGGCGGGAAATTGCATTGCAAGTCCAAGTCTCGAGCCATTGGTCTAGAACTTGCCCTGAATGGTTGTTGAGGCAAAATCCTAAGTGAATTTTGACTTGAGACATGATTATAGGCTCTCCTTGGTCCAAATGATAGCTTGAACACTTTCATAACCTACCAATGATAAGATCCCTAGTCAACCCTTTTGAGCCTTAAAGAACCATGATGCAAGCCTATACCCGTTCTAAAAGAGACCCTCTCTTGGCACCCGATCTTTCCTTTAGCACATGGCAAAAGTATAAGTTTGGGGGGAGAGGCGAGGATTGCAACAAAGTGGTAAAAAGGCACAAAAATGAAGAAAAGAAAAGGCAATGAAAAAGAAAGAAAAGCAAAAAGAAAAAAAGAATGTTCAATGTGAAAAAGAATAAAAAAGGGATTCAAGAAAAACAAAGAATGAAAGGTGTGGAAAGTTGAAAAAGGAGAAAAGGTTTGAAATGTATAAGAAAGAGTGACAGTGTGTCTCTCTAACCCCTTAGAAAGAAGTGAAATGACTCAAAGAGTCAAGGGAATGTGTGCCAAATGAAATAAAAGAAGTGCTTAAGGGAAGATAGAACCTACTTAGACCAAACATTTCCTACCCTAACCAAAAGCCTTCACCATGTCTCCACGAAAGCCCTATATGATCTTGAGTTGAATGTAGCTTACATTAGTGGTGACTCACATAAGGGGCAAACATATGGTACTTAGAGCCGGACTTGTGACTTTTTTGAGAGAGAGATGAGTGAACTTCCATTGACCTCGTTCTGAGTGCCACTATTCTAAAGGTGAGGTTTGCTTATGGAGAGTTGATGATGTATGAGTTTGGGTTCCACAATGACCAAAGTAATAGAAAGAGTTCTTTGATGTGTTGAGTCAACTCTTGATGCTCTTGTGTCGCATTTAATCCATGGTATTTCAAAGAGTAAATGTTGTTAATGATTCATTTGTATTGAGGGCAATTGTTAGTCCCAATTGATGCTAGACGAGGTTACTTTAGGACAACTGAATTCTCTTGGATTTTCCTTTGAGGGGTGGGTCTTATTTTGTTTGCTTGAGGACAAGCAAAAGCTTAAGTTTGGGGGAGTTGATAACTAGGGATTTTGCTGCATTTTATGCTCTTTCTTGCTTACGTTTTGATTAGAAATGTGTACAAAATAGTCCCAAAGGCTCACAAGTTATGCTTGATTGCAGGTTTGATCAACAAGGTGACAAGATGTCAAATCAGCTCAAAAGGAGTGAAACTTGCACAAGTATCAAGACAAGGCAATGCTCAGACAAAAAAAGGCCAGTGCGGCCGCACACCATTTTGTGCGGTCCACACAAGCGAGGTTTAGAGAGTATGATATTCAGGCAAAAAAGGCAATGCGGCCGCACTAGGTTTTGTGTGGTCCGCACTGGGATCAATGCGGCCGTACTCGATTTAGTGCAGTCTGCAGTAAGAAGGATCTGAGAGTTGCTAGTTTCGAGTTTCAAGCCAATGCGGTCCGCACTCCATTTCATGCGGATCGCACTAGAAGCCTCCGCGGTCGCACTCCATTCTGTGCAGTCCGCATTGCCTGAGTTCAGAGAGATGGATTTTTATGTCAAGAGCCTTAGTGCGTCCATACGTGATTTTGTGCGGTTCGCACTAGCCTCGCAGGGGTATTTTTGTCCAAATTTTTCAGCTTAGTATAAATAGCTTCTTTTCCCATTTTTAGGTCATCAAATAGTTTTTAGCTAAGAGTTGCGCTCGTGGGTTCGAGTATTTTAGCTATTTTGGGCAATGTTATCTACATTTCAACATTAAATCTTATTGTTTATCTTAGTAATTAATTAATATGAGTTTTTCTTCATCTATTTCTTGCTTTCTTCTCTAATTATGAGTAGCTAAACCCATAAGCTAGGGTTGTGGCTCAACCCTAGTGTGGGTAATTGATGGGTCTTGTGTTTTAGGGCTAGATTGACTATGGGTGTTTGATATTTGGGCTAATTTCATGTTTAATTGCTGAATTAGTGGTTGCAAACACTAGTTTGTGTTTAGTTGACTTGAGCTCTTATTGAGAAAGAGAGCTTGAGTCTCTGAAATTGGTCTAACAAGGAATTGGGGGGTACTCAGGAGATTGATATCCCCAATTAAAGGGTTAAACCTCGAGAGAGTAATACCCGACTTGAACCTTGATTGCTTGTGCAAATTTGTATACCCAATTTGTCTTGAGAAAGTCAATTCAGGCAAAATTACTTGAACCACCGAGAGGTGTAGAGTGGTTAAAATCGTGCAACGATTATATCATACTCCCCAAGTATGTCAATCATGCCTTAGACTCACGTATCCATCAATTGACCACGTAGGCGAAAGTCACTACCCTAGTGCCTTTTAAACCATTTAAACAACCCGCAACATTTTACTCTTAGCTTATTCTAGTTTAATTTACCATTGTAGTTTGATAAAAGTAGAAGTAAAACAAAAACCCAAAAATGTCTAGAAGTGTAATTTGGAACACATACCCAACTCTAAATTAGATAGATACCCGACTCCAACATCTAGCTCTCTGTGGAAATCGATCCCGACCCTAAATCAGGTAAAAGTTGCTTCGACCCTCTCTTGCTGCTCAATAGTAGTGCAGGGTAGGCTTCGATCACGCCTCCGCGCCAAGGTAATCACCAAATGACCTGTCCAATCCTGCACATTTAGTTCAGAAGTGCAACATGAGTACGTAAATCAACAAATACCTAGTAAGTATCTAGCCTAACCCCAGAGAAGTAATGACGAGGGTTCGACATCGACACTTACTAGAGGTTCAAATAAATAAATAATAATTCATAACATATATGAAGTACACATCAATAGTGGAGTAAATCTTTAATTTTATAATGTTCCAATTATTTCCTTTAAAGTATAAATTTCTCGGTCTTGTATCCTACCTTAATATCTCAGAGAAATTCCAAGTGTCAATCCCAATTAAGTAATAAATACCATAAAACATCGGGCATCAGTGGAAGGTTTATATCGTGAATATTCAGACTACTAGCGATGTAACGCACGATTCTGCCGAGGTCGTTCGACCCGATCCGGAATAATGTGTACATTGCCGAGGGTCGTACGACACGAATCATAGATGCATTTATATACTACCGAGGCGTTCGGCCCACTCCACAAGAAAAGAAGGAAGTTTCCGAATTACAAGGTACGTACTTACAATACAATACATGAGCACAATAATAAGCACACCCCTTTACATGTATCGAACATCTTGGCAACAACTCAAGGTGATAAGGCTTGGCCTAAGATATATTTAAATTTCTAAATCAAGTTCAATTATATTTTAAATTAATTAAGCCAACAGAATAAGTCCAAGTATTTCAAATATTGCATGATAAAATCCTAAGTCTTCCTGGACATAACATGCTTTAGCTACGTAGGAATTTCATTACCTCGTGCGTATGTAGCACCCACAACTAGTAGCACATAACAATTACATCACCTAGGGGTATTTTCCCCCTCACAAAGTTAGACAGAAAACTTACCTCGCTCCGAAGTTCCATAACCGACTCCAACGTCCGCTCTAACCCATCAAACCGGTGCCCGTCGCTCCACAACTAGTCAATCAATGTGAAAATCCATAATTATATACTCTAATACTCATAACAAATCAAATTATAACAATTTCCAATCCCGCTAAAAAATCGATAAAGCCAACTCTCGGGCCCACGTGCCCAGGTTTCAAAAATTTTCAAAGATAAACTTTACCCATAATACCACGAACTCAAATATATAATTTATTCTTAATTTCATGCCATATTTCGTGGTCAAAATCCAAAGATACCACATTCTAGGTCTTCTACATAAATTCCACAATTTCTACTAATTTTCAATGCTTAAATCCATATATAGACCATGTATTTAACTTATAATAGCTGGAAATCACTTACCTTGTGTTGCTTGATGAAAATCTCCCCTTGATGCTCTCCAAAATCACCCCAACCAAGTAAAAATGGGAGAAAATGGGCCAAACCCCATTTTTATAAAAAAACCTCGCTGCTCAGCGACATCTCGCACCTGCGGTCACTTGATCGCTTCTTCGGTTCCGCTAGTGCGGCCAAAATAACACTTCTGCGATCCTCCTTCAGGCCCCTCAACTCTGCATTTGCAGCCCCAACCACGCTTCTGCACCTTCGCTTCTGCAGCTCTACGTGCGCAGGTGCAGTCCCGTTTCTGCGGAACTTGGCCACATCTATGGTCCCAGCCTTCCCCAGCCAGAACCACTTTTGCAACCCTCTTGGCCACTTCTGCGGCTCTGCACCTACGGCCAAAACCTCATAGGTGCAGTTACACCAAATGACAACTGCTTTAGCATTCTCCCAAGCCCAAACTTGATCCATTTACCATCCAAAATCCAGCCGAGGCCCTTGGGACCTTAACCAAACATAACAACACATCCCAAAATACGATACGAACCTAGTTGAAGCCTCAAACCACGTCAAACAATATCAAAACTACAAATTGTGCATCGATTCAAGCATACTGAACTGTTGAACTTCTAACTTCCACATCCGATACCAAAACCTATCAAATCACATTCGATTTACCTTAAATTTGGCACATAAGTAACATAAGACATTACGGACCTACTTTAACTTCTGGAATCAGAATCTGACCCCGATATCAAAAGGTCCACTCCCGGTCAAACTTCCCCAAAACCTTCAAACTTCCAACTTTTGCCAGATGACCCCGAAATGACCTACGGACCTCCAAATCCACATTCGGATGCGCTCCTAAGACCAGAATCACCATACGGAGCTATTCCCAGGCTCGAAATCCTAAACGGACATCGATAATATCAAAATCCACTTCAACCCAAATTTAGGAAATTCATCCAAAATGCCAACATTCTACAATAAGTGTCGAAATGCTCCCGGGTCATCCAAAACCCGATCTGGACATACGCTCAAGTCAAAAATCATCGTACGAACCTTTTGGACCTTCAAATCTTGATTCCGAGGTCGTTTACTTAAAAGTCAAACCTTAGTCAATTTTTCCAACTTTAAGCTTCCAAAATTAGAATTTTCCATCCGAATCAACTCTGAACTTCCTGGAATTCAATTCTGACCACACGTACAAGTCATAATACCTGAAGTGAAGATGCTCAAGGCCTCAAATCACTAAATGACGCACTAGAGCTCAAAAAGACCAGTTGGGTCGTTACATTCTCCCCCACTTAAACATACGTTCATCCTCGAACGTGCTAAGAACTGCTCCGCGGTTTCCCAAAATCACCGTTTATCACCTCATACACTTAACCGTACCGCCACAACCCAGTTGAGTATATTATCTTGAGCTAGACTGAAGATTCTCCCTTTTGATTCATCAAGCGTTAGGAACAAATTCCAACCTCCGAATTTCTCTACAAGACCTGATTCTAACATATGAACACTGTATCAATTTCTACACTGTACTGAAACAAGATCATTGTCACGACCTAAACCGATAGGCTGCGGCGGGCACCCGGTACCTTACTCAACTGAGTACCAACATAATGTATCTTTTATAATGAACCGGAATAAAGCATGAGGGAATAAAAACTTATACATATGAAGTACGGGACTATAAGGCCGACATGATTCTTTATATACTCGAAACATAGGCCGAAAAGGCCATACAAGTATCCGTATACATGATATCTATCTATAAGCCTCTAAGAATACATAATATCATAAAGGTCGGGACAGAGTCCCGCCATACCAATCAATACATGTACTAATCATACTGACCAAAGAAGAAACCCCGGAGCAAATGGAGCACACCAACACCTTCCGTTGAGTCGACAGCCTACTTGGAGGACTCTCGACCTGTCTATCAGGACCTGAGGGTATGAAACGCAATATCCTCAGGAAAAAAGGGACGTCAGTACAAATAATGTACCAAGTATGTATGGAATGAAAATCAGTAACTAGTAGACATAAGAGAAACAAGGAGTAAAAGACTCAACATGTATATCTGAATAACTCTGTGAATCATTTAATATTATAATGTCGTGCATATGCGTATAAATGTTATACCATGCATTGATATATGCGTTCATAACATCATCAAGCCTCTGAGGGCATCCCATCATATCATCTTGGCCACTGTGCGCAAATCATCGACGTATACCAACTGATCAGGTGGTGGTGTGTATATAACGTCGTAACCTTATCCCATATCCCATATACATATAATATACATATATACGCATATATAACACCATCTAGTCATGGGTTAATGTAAGTGAATACAATGCATGAGAAGTACGTCAATAAAATTTCTCGGAGTGTCATAAGACCATTATGCCTTTGATTAATATCATGAAGTAAACTATTTTTTTTTCAACTTACGTATTTTTCTGATACCTATGAACAGATGATAGAATAATATGACACATGGAAATTCAAAGCATAGGCACCTCTAATACTTCTACGAATAGAGTCATTTATGGAAGTAGTGCATTTATTCATTTCATTTGTGTTGTATAGATCATACTAAAAGAAAGAAGGGATAGCCTTAACATACCAGGAGTAGAGAAAACTCTGTATAATATTCTTGCAGAAGATTGCATCGTACTCCTTTAGAACTGCAAAATTTTACGTTGGTATGATTCTAACAAATTTTCATTGGAAGCTTTCGTGAATTGAATTTTAGCTTTTGTTCCTAATGTATTTTGAACTAAGAAAATGGTATCTGTTTCTTGCTCTATGGATATGAATGTCCTTGATTCTCTTTTTGTCCAAAATGAAAATGGGAACAAAGACTTATATTTGTTCTGATTGTTGTCTAAAATAAAGAATGGAAACAAAGACTTGTAGTAAGTCTTACCTATTAAATTCAAGACTTGGATCATGAAGGCTTCAGTCTTGAAGTCTTCAACGTTACCACTAAGCACTTTAACCTTGAAGACTTAAGTCTTGAATTATTTATGACTAAGTACTTAATCTTGAATTCCTCAATGTTTTGCCACCTTTCCGTCAATTGTATGAGTCATATGTACAGAGACATAGTGGTTTCCACGTGGGGTAGGGTAGGAAATATTAATCATTATCCACTTATTAGGTAATTAGGTAATGTCCCGTTACCTGATAATTAACTAATTAACCGCAAAATTAAGAATTTTCTCAAATTACTTAAAATTCTACTCATTTTTTAAATATACTTTATACATCATACTATCCCGGTCTTATGGTACTTTGTATGGTAATAGTCTATAAATATCAGGTATTATAGCTCGGACCGTATTTTATCCCAAATTGACAACCTTCAACGAAACTCATTTTCTTTAATTTGTGTACCATTTATCCTTCATATCACTTACTTATCGCTTGTTGTAAATAGCATAATTATGCTAACCTCGAGATAATCTTATTTTCAAGATTTTATCAATTTACTTATGGCGTATTTCTACGTACGAAAATGTGGGGTGTAATATCATTCCCCCCTTTGGAACATTCGTCCTCGAATGTTGACTGATGCACTTATCATTTTTATGACCCATAGCGCTTGCGAATACTTTAGTGCTCTTCTTACTATCTAGGCAACTGTTCTATGAATAAGTCCAAAGGCCAGGCATTCCCCCCTTTAGGCCACTTTCTCACACTACGACTTATTGTCGGAATCTTTCCAGTCTTGTAACTGTTGCTAACTTTTATCATGCAGCCTGTATGACTATGACCTTGTAAGTGTGCTTATGCGTCTCTTCTTTCCTTTTTCCTCTAATATTTAGCCATTACTGAAGTTCTTCGCTCGATATTTTGTCGAACTTACGAATATTGCTATATCTTATTTCATAAACCCGATTATCTATCTGTATGACTTTACTATATCTAAGTAGGTCATTCTATACCATAACTCTTACCTCAATTTCTCATTACTGAGGTCTGCTAACAAATTCCAGATTATTTTAATTGCTTATCCAATGTGTATAAGTCTATGTCCTTTAATGCTTCCACATTACTATTCATCTTAGAATGACGGCCGAATCTCATCTCATACTTTATAACTTATATCCATCCATTGTTGATTCACCTCAATATTGATCTATAATCTACCCCTGATATCTTAACCTTTTATGTAACACTGCCGCTAGGGTTCACGTTTCATTAGGGAACATCTGAAATGATTAGACTGATCCACCTGGGGCAATACCATGCTTTCATAACCGTATCTCACAGCATCCTAATGGGATTCACCTTGTGTGGGTATTTTAACCTTGTCCAATTCATGAGGTCCCTTTCTTTTCTTCATCAGATCATTACTCAATCGAAGGCCCAAACGTCATCCTTTATCTATCACAATTACACCCTCATTCTATTACCAGGGCAACATTCCATCTCTTCTAAATGCTATTAGTCTTAGACTCCTTCGAGTTCATTCAGGCTATAGTGAGCTTTGTATAACTTAGAAAAATCATCTTCTCTTCTTGTTTTTATGGGCTTAATCCTAAGGACTTGTCCATTTTCGTTACCTTCTTACTTGCCCGTTCTTATCCTTACTCATGTCTTCTAGAACCTTGTCGCTTCAGTATACAATAGCTTGCAACCTACACAACTCTATTTATATTACTTGCAATCTTTCAACTTGCTTGCATCATAGATTTCCTTATGTCATTTTGGAACGTCAAGCGAGACATCACATCGTCTCTAACTCTTCTTTACTCTCTTAGTTAGGTTTTTCGATACCTAGACGGCTGGAAGATATGTTACTGACGATGGCGCTATTATTCCTAGATACTGAATCCCCGCGCTTCTTGCCTTTTATCTGAAGAATGGACTATTCATGATCTTTTACCTTTGAGTATCTCGTACGTTGTTTACCTATACCTTACTTAACTTAAAATCTCGCATCATATCTTCTATCTCTTTTATGACCTCCCTTCCACCTAGGTGTAATTTACGTCCATAACTTGAAGCTCTACTCTAATACTTGCACCTCTGGTTCATACATAATCTGGTGGAAGCTTCGTACTGACTTCTTATGAGGCTGGTACTTTTCTAACCGGCTTTATCATAAGGTCGTTATAGAATATAGTTGTTGTACTATACCTCTTATACCTTTGATATTAAGAGTGACCCTGTAATGTGCTTAATCATGATTTCTATGATTTTTTGGGTCCAATAATCAGTTCCTGATTTACTTCGTTGATGTAACTCTTTAATTTCCTCCTTCTTCTGATCAACCCTTTATGTAGGCTTAAGCTATCTCCTAATCTGTGTTTCACTGGTTAGTTATTATGTTTAGCCTTTCATGGGCGCTATGTAATATTCATGATATAATCCTTTAACAATTCGATCTATAACCTGGGCTCAATTCTTTCTTTTAACTGATACCAGAATCTTCCACGGCTATATATACTGCATGTATAAAACTCCAAACTCTTAGGTGTACCCATAACGTAACTGACTCCGGATTATTGAGAGAATAATTCCTTTTTGTTCGTTCTCAGCTTTCTTTAAACGTAAGCTTTTACTTTTCCTGGTCTTTCTGCCCCCTTTCGTGTGCATACTTAGCTTACCTTAGTTCCCATGCAGATTGGAATTCCTTACAACTCATATGATATGGGATATCACTTCTGATTTCACTTCCCGTTCATTAGCCACGGTAGGTGCCACTTTCTTATGGATCGCATACAATGTTGTTATGAACTATTGTTACAAGACCATTTCCTCTTTAGGTCACTGTGCTTAGGCTGAAGCCTTCTTCCTTATTCCCTCAGCTAGTTTTTTGTTTTAGTACTTAGGGAGGACCCTCTGACTCTTGTAAATCTATGAGCTTATTACATCATATACTCGACGGACCTTTTGATGTCCTTCCTTTCCTATAATTATCTGTAGTTACTTACCTATATGCCTTTGTGCTTGTAGGGCTGCTTCTAAACTGATATTTTGACTGTCTTCCAAGTGGCACTCTCTTTTATTTCCGTAACACTTATACGGTGCCTTTAACTATCCCAACTCATAGTTGAATATTTCTCAAGGGTCACTATGTCATAACCGCAAGGATGAATTCCCCATGTTGGGGTTCCCTATGTTCATCTTACACGATCTAGTGATTTGTCTGCAACCTCTTGTCTGGCTATAACTAGGCTCTTCCTGAATCAACTATTAACTACCCATTGGTTCGTTCTCATATCAATATTCTGTGTAATTTTTCTCGGGTTATTTCCTTGTCTTAACTTACCTCTCGCACTGGCTCCTTATTTATCAATAACTTCCTTTCTTTGACGTTGCATTTGCATAATGTTCTAGAATCGTAGCATATCTGTAGGATTTGAATAAGTGCAATTTCATCCCTTTTTTATTTTTATCGCATTCCTTCTTTACCACTCCATAGTTACTAGAACCACTAAATTTTTTCTTAATACCACATTACTCCATATCCCCCCTTTAGGGAAGTACTACGATTTAACGCTATGACGATCTACCTATAGATTTTTTTACCTTTTCATCTTTGACATCTTGTCACATCATCGAGAACCCTTACTCGCTTGCGGTAATTCTTCTGTTCCAAGGATAATGAAATTCCTTACTCGCAAGGGTGGCACTTAGTGTAACTGGCACACACAGTCCTCTAAGCTTAACTTTGTTCACATTGCTTGCTTTAGGGGAGCGTCTTCCTGAATGACCATTCTTTGAATTTCTCATGAATCTTCTTCTGTTGTCCATTCTGTTATCGCCGGAACGAAATCTAAAATTCTCATGATGCCAATTATTATCCAATCACTCAGTCTCTAATTCATGTTTAGTTTATTTTGTTCGCCAGCCCATACTGATTTCAATCACTTTGGGGTTTAACTCTCCCTTCTGGTAGTCGCGTTGGAGTCACAAACTTATTCCTTGAAATGAGAATATGATTTTATGGCCTATACTCTTTTGTTGTCTCAAGGCCTGTCACCTTTCGTCTTTTCCTTCACTTGACTGTAGACTCTGTAATACTGTCATTTCTTTTTATCTAAAGTTGTCATCCGTGTATCACATCTTACTCATAATTCTTCATTAACTCTCTTCTTATTTCCCTCTAACATCTATGTCTATTACTTTATTCTGAAAACTCGAACAAGACATTATTTTGCTTTTTGCTCCCCTTGCTTCATCCATCGGCTCTTCGGGTTGCTCAACGTCCTTGCTCTACTAGGGACGAGAGTCACACTAAGTATATATATATATATATATATATATATATATATATATATATATATATATATATATATATATATATATACTACTATTTCGCATCTAATTGTAATATTCTAGAGTGCACCATCTGGGGGTCTCGCAAGAAGATCTATTAGCACATTTGTAATACTCTTCAGAAATGTCAACTAACACAAACAATCCATTTACCATTTTGGGTTACTCTAACCCTAGCCGGATCCTGTTGTTCCATCCTTTTCTTAAACTACATTTGTTAGCCCCCATAGGGCATAACTGAGATGGGTACAACCAATCGTACATACCTCTAATACTGTTGAATATAACTCAAAAAGCTTATATTCCTTAGTCTGAATTATAAACACTGTTAAACTTTATTAACTGAGCTCCTCGTAATCTTCTTTATCTTGCCTTTTTTGCTTGTTAAAACTTGTATTTATCTTCTGAATACTCATTATCTTTCACCATTAAGGTGGATAGGTATTCTTGCCTCAAGACTCCTTATCAAAAGGCTTAAAACTTTTAGTACGCACATGATCCGCTGAAGACCTCACATTTACTTATCATAAGCATGATGCAATGTCGAGTTCCTTTGACCCAACTCTTCCATAGCCATGTCTTTTACCAATCGTCTTTCAGGATATACGTATCGTCTTATTACGAATACAATAGAAGTTAGCAAGTTGAATTCTTACAAATGAGCTCCACCACACGATCTAGAATAAGAAGAAAGAGTGACAGCCCTAAATGCATTGTAGCCTACTGCTTATAATTCATCGACATTAGCAATACCAATTTGACTTTGAGACCGATACACTCTACTATCTCTGACAGCCGCTTCCCCGACACCATTTCACAATGCCCTACCCTAAAGGCGAATTGAAAAATACCATGACACCGATGAACTTTAATGCATTCGACAAAGATAACGACACCACATCACAATTGAGAATTCCACCATGCCTGAAAATACCATGTCTCGTCACTTCATCAACCACATGGACATTTATAGTCAGTTTGCCTTTCCTCCGCTGGAATTAAATATTGAACCTCTGAATCATGCACCGAGAAGAACCTCTTTTCAAGTAATTCACTGCTCCACACATAAATTAGCACCCCACCATTACATCAATACTGTGATATAACAACTCATAAACATCATAGAAACATGTGCATAGCCTCAAAACCAACAGAAATGCAGCTACTGAGCTGAAATGACAGAACATCCTTTCACAAGAAGATGATAATAACTTGCTCGAATGCGCAGGGAGGAACATCCTGCCCCATGTCTATAGTACCACTACAACCCCTCGATGCCCAATCGAGACGCGTTCTCAACATCGTATAAGAATGAGTAGGAAGGAAATAAAGGTACAAGCCTCAAAGGGGTCAAATCGCACGGTGAGGAATCAAGAAGGGAAGTGCCCCTAACAACCCTGTAGCCTTTCGAAGATAAGTATAGATGTATTTGTACCGATCTGTAAGACTCTACTATACTTGCTCGTGACTCGTGAGACCTAAGTGAGCCTAACACTCTGATACCAAGCTGTCACGACCCAAAAATCTACTATAAGTCGTGATGGCGCCTAACGCTGCCATCAGGTAAGCCAACGTTGATTTATCAATTAGTTTACCCATTTATTACTTTTGAAATCACAATCTTCATTAATTCAATGGTCTAAAATAGTATGTACATGGTAAATAATAATAAATGTGCAATTATAATAACGAAGAACCCCGTAGGAACCCCCAAAACCAGGTGTCACAAGTGCATGAGCATTTTCTAAGGAGTACAATAATAATACAACCTCTGTCCAGAATGTAAATAAGACAGAATAAAATAAATAGTACAATAGGGAATCAGTGAACTTTAATGCGTAGCCTGAACTACTGCTCACATAAAGTCTCCTCAACATATGCACATACGCGCCAAGGTAATCACGAAATGACTTGTCCAATCTTGCACATTTTGTGCAGAAGTGCAGCATGAGTACGTAAATCAACGCGTACCCAGTAAGTATATAGCCTAACCCCAGAGAAGTAATGGTGAGGGGTCGATATTGACACTTACTAGAGGTCTAAATAAATAAATAATAATTCATAACAGATGTCGCACCCCTTTTTTCCTCCACGGAGAGAAGCCCGGATTTTGACATTACATGGCGGTAATAACTCATTTCCTTTTGAGAATTGGGTATTTTGAAGAATCGTTACCTAACGGATTATGGTGCGTTAGGGCACCTAGAGCGATTAACTCTTGGATTGGTTTGCATTACCAGAGATTTAGGGTACAGACTCAAAATAACCTTGAGGGAAAGGTGTTAGGCACCACTCTCGGTCCACAACGGTGGGTCCCGGCTGAACTTATACTTATGAATCAGTCATTTAACAAATAAGTAGTTGAAACAAATAATTGCAGAGAAAGCATGTTGGACATTGTATGACTCAAATAATAAGACAAAGGATTTGAACAAGTGTGTACATATAGAGAAGTGAAGTTTTAAACAAAAGGAATTTGGAAAGGAGGGGTCCTAGGTTGGTTAGCCTACATGATCACCCCACGTAAAGCCCGGTAAACACTCCTCAATTGGGGGGCTACACGTGACATTAACGGATAGTCATCATATCCCATTCTACCCATTACCACCCCCTTAGCGGTTATTTAAGCGAGTGCTGCTTAACGATCTCTATGCATGTTGTTATCCGTCCCTTCTTAATGGTCCTAGAGGAAATTAGGACCTCTACATATAGGCAGTTCTAGATAGACCCCTAATGTTTAAAGGAGAAATACTAAGGCAACAAGAAAAAACACATAAGACTTCAACAAATAAAAGCATGAAATAGCAGATAAGAGGCTCAGGTTCACCTCCACAGATAATGCATGTAAACAATACGATTCAAACACAAATAAGGGCAATATTATTAAACAGTATCCTAAGACATGATGTCTAGGCTAATATCAGAACATATGAGATGTAGTTTTTATTCTATAACTCAGAAGCAGGGGCCCTAATCAGTTTGCCTACTGATTTTAAGCCTGTTAATCATTAAGCAGTACACACAAAGAGGCAGTTTCTAGTTTTATAAGAGTTGATTGCCTAAGGCTTGCCTAGGCGTGGGATAGTACATAGTTGTTACCAAAACCATTAGAAGTTCAGAAGTCGTTTTTGCCTAAGAGCATGTTGTTCGAGGTGTTACAAAATATAGGGATTATTACCAGTTTGTTTAAAGTAGGATGAGACTGTTTATATTCCTTTTCATGTATCAGTAGTTTAACTAGGCATAACTGAGTGAGTATGAACGAGAACCTAAACATGGTATCTAATATGCACACATAAGGTGTAGAATGATTTATATGCAAGATTCCTAAAGCAGGATTTCTAAATGCACAGCATGATTGCAGAATTTCCTAAAAGAAGGATTTCTAAATGCATAAAAGTTATAGCATTATAGAGCATGTTGTCATGTGTGCAGGAGTAGCCGTTTTGGTTTAATGCCCTTTGTCCTAGAACATGATTTCTGAGTGATAGCAAGAATGTCAAAATGAGATGCTAAAACAGTATACATGAAACCTAAGAGCATGGTCTCTAATACATGATATGCTTTGCACATGTTGGTCCTAAACATGGATTCTATTGCACATATGGGAAATGTAAACCTAAGGCATGGTTTCTACCCATTGATATTGATAACATGTATGGCTACCCTCTCATTTTCACTAGCCAACCCCAATATCCCTTTACAACAAATTATTACAGACCAATATTGCATGAATTACATAACTATATAAGAAAAAAATAAGAAGTTACACTATAGGGAGCCTGAAAGTAGGCCTAAATTTCTAGAGTTTCCAATGCCAGATTGCCTCACAGCCTTTTACATCATCCGAGTGTGTTAGAGTTTCCTAAGGACCTCAAGGGATCCTAGGTAGTGCTCACACCTAGATTTCATAATCATAGATTGAGTAAGTGCAGTGTGGAAGGGTCAGCTCTAATGTATCAGAATTTAGAGAGATCTCATAGGGATCCCTAAGCAGTCACATATTAGAGGGGCAGAACTTAAAACCTAAGAGTAGATGTGAAAGTGCTTGAAAAGATTTAAGCGGGAAAACAGCTTGAAAAGAGACTTTTTTGAAATAATTTTGTAAAAAAAAAACAGAGACGATTTTGAAAAGAGAGGAGAGTAATAAGCAACAGTCCAAATATAGCACCCAAAGTAGGTTCATACATGACCAAGGAACACAGAACCAAGGCAGGTTCAGCAACCACAAATAGGGGTAATGGGGTTTGGGGACACATAGGTCACATAGGTAAGCACATAGTTACAGGAGCACTTAAGTATAGAATCAGCAATATGCTAAAGGGTTAAGGAACTTCAGAATTAATGCAGAATCAGGTTAATTAAGGATAGCCAACTATTTTGCACAGAAACATTAGTAAGGAAGAGTCATATTGAGGTATACTAGAAGGGAGATAACATTTCATAAACATGCTAAGTCTGAGGGAGGGGACACATTCAGAAGCATGCTGATGAAGCGATGAAGTAAACATATTAGTTGCAAGTTGAACAACAAAACCATAAGTGAAAACAGACTAGAAACAGGAGGAATTGAAGTAATAAAAGAAACATGTTTTGAAACTTTTAATTGAAATCAATACATACCAGTAAAGAGGACAGTAAACAGAAAAGTGAAGGAGCAGGAGAGCACAATAGTCAGCCTTGGCTTGCAGCCGGCTAACTTAGAACAGTAGTAAGTAACGCAGAAAGTTTTTGAGTGTGAGAGAGAGAGAGCTTTTGAACCAATGTGTTTGTGTGTTTGTGTTATTGAGAGAGTATGTATATATAGTTTGAAAGCTAGGTAAATGAGGCAAGAATCAATTGTTCAACAATCATAGCACTACAGAATCAATTAAGAACGAAAATCAGCCAAGTCTCCCTTAATTAAGGGAGTAATTTACCAACGGTAGAAAGCAGGTAACAAATAAGGAAAGAATTCAAACAACATATGTACAAATATGTAATTAGGGATAGATACATAAAGGTCTAATTAAGGAAATAACAGTAGGAATCAATTAATAATACAGTCAACTACATAATAAGGTAAAAAATAATTTAAGGGTTATGAAAATAGGAAAAATAGCCGAAAATCGATATAAGAGTATCAACACAATAAATCAAAGATTGAAGAATCAAAAAATAGTAGTAATATTAACAGAAATAGTATAGACTTCCATGAATAAACCAATAAATGGAGTATAAACAGGAAGAACCAAATTGGAAACCTTAATAAGATATTACTAGGGTGAAAATCATAAAATACTCTAATTAATCAAAGCATATTCATGAGAATCAAACATACAGACAAATCGAAAGAGTTAAGAGAGGAATTAGAAAGTTTCAGAAACCCTAGGTATGAAGGAAAATGAAATGACCATAAAACGAGCAAAAAATAGTTCAAATATTCTCAAATCTGATATAGATCTAAAGAGTTAAGAGAGGAATTAGGGTTTCAAGAAAAAATGACCCAAAGATAAAGAGAGACCGGCTTAGAAACCATAGGTCTAACAAAAAATAGGACGATCTTACTCAATCGAGCCATGGTGGCCTAAGGATGGTGAGAACTAGCACAGGGGTGAGCGGACCGGCCACTGGTCCCTTAAGGACCTCAAAGACAGCATGAATCCCGGTCATAGGATAGCCATTAAGGCTGGGAGTGGTGGTGAGCCATCATTTTTAACGGCGAGCAAGCAACGGTGAAGGGGATTAGGGTTAGGGCAGATGGAGTTTGAGAGAGAAGGAGAGGGGTGACGACGGAGAGGATGAGAGGGAATGAGGGGTTTGGGGTTAGGTCATTAGGTTAATTAAGGAAGGAAGTAACCTGGACTGTTGATCAAAAATGATCAACGGCCAGGATTTGGGCAGAATTGGGTCGGGTAGGATTTAGGTTTGGGCCTGGGTCTTTGGGCTAGTGTAATTAGGTGATTTGGGCTGGTTTTAATAGGTTATAATTAAAATAAAATGAGGCTATTTGTTAAATACCCAATCAAAATAATTTATAAAATAGCTACCAATTATAAAAATGAATTTCATGCATAGAAACATTTTAAAAATGATTATTTGGTATTTTAAAAATGCAAAAGACTAATTTTTTGTAAAAATAGTACAAAATTATATGCATGGGCTATAATTGCAATGTTATTGCATTATAGCAAAAAGGTACCAATTTGGCTATTTATGGAATAATTTGGTCTTAATAAGACCATAAATAATAAATAAAATCAAGAAAGGTTTTTTTGAAATCATTTGTGATGCAATTTTGTAATTATTTATTAGAAATAAAATACTGGACAAATTTATAAAAATATAGAAAAATTATGAAAAAATACCAATTGATATTTAATGCATGACTCTGAAGGTATATATGCAATTTTAAAAAATATTTTGGGAAAAATTGAGGATCAACAACAGATATGAAGTACACAGCAATAGTGGAGTAAATTTATAATTTCATAATGTTCCAATTATTTTCTTTGAAGTATAAATTTCTCGGTCTTGTATCCTACCTCAATATCTCAGAGAAATGCCAAGTCTCAATACCAATTAAGTAATAAATACCATAAAACGTCAGGCATCAGATGAAGGTTTATCTCGTAAATATTCGGACTACTAGTGATGTAACGCACGTTTCTGCCGAGGTCGTTTGGCCCAATCCGGAATAATGGGTATACTGCCAAGGGTCGTGCGACACGAACTATAGATGCATCTATATACTGCCAAGGCATTCGGCCCGCTCCACAAGAAAGGAAGTTTTCGAATTACAAGATACGTATTTACAATACAATACATGAGCACAATAATAAGTACACCCCTTTACATGTATCGAACATCTTGAAAACAACTCAAGGTGATAAGGCTTGGACTAAGATATATTTAAATTTCTATATCAAGTTCTATTATATTTTCAATTAATTAAGCCAACAGAATAGGTTCAAGTATTTTAAATATTGCATGATAAAATCCTAAGTCTGTCGGGACATAACATGCTTTAGTTATGTACGGACTCTCGTCACCTCGTGCGTACGTAGCATCCACAACTAGTAGCACATAACAATTACATCACCTAGGGGTAGTTCTCCCTTACAGAGTTAGACACGAGACTTACCTCACTCTGAAGTTCCATAACTGGCTCCAACATCGCTCTAACACCTCAAACCGGTGCCCGTCCCTCCACAACTAGTCAATCAATGTGCAAATCCATAATTATATACTCTAATACTCATAATAAATCAATGTATAATAATTTTCAACCCTGCTCGAAAAATCAACAAAGCCAACCCTTGGTCCCACGTGTCCAGATTTCAAAAATTGTTGAAGATAAAATTTACCATAACAGCACGAACTCAAATATATAATTTATTCTCAATTCCATGCCCAATTTTGTGGTCAAAATCCAAAGATACCACATTCTAGGTCTTCTACAAAAATCCCACAACTTCTACTAATTTTCAATGTTTAAATCCATATATAGACCATGTATTTAACTTGTAATAAGTGGAAATCACTTACCTTGCGTTGCTTGATGAAAATCTCCCCTTGATGCTCTCCAAAATCACCCCAACCAAGTGAAAATGGGCCAAACCCCATTTTTATAAAAAAACGCTCACTGTCCAGCGACATATCGCACCTGCGGTCACTTGATTGCTTCTGCGGTTCTGCTGGTACGACAAAAAATAATGCTTCTGCGGTCCTCCTTCAGGCCCCTCAACTCCGCATTTGCGGCCCCAGCCAAGTTTCTGCGCCTTCGCTTCTGCGGTTCCACGTGCGCAGGTGCGGTCCCACTTCTGCGGAACTGGGCCGCATCTGCGGTTGATGTCGCCTAAACTCATACCACAAATACAGGTAGTGAGGCGGTCGATGTAATAATAAAACCCAACGTAAGTTGGGATCAAATCCACAGGGAGTTAGAATTGGTATTAGGTATATATTTAGTGTAATTGGATGATGTGCCTCAAATTACACTTCCACATTATTGTTTGTTGTTTCTATTTCTACTTTAAGCTATTGATTGCAATTATAAAACTAGAAGATAATATTTTTGATTTTGGTTGTTTTTCAAATGATAAAAGATCTAGGGTTGTGATTTCCACCTAGGTGGTTACCTAATAGGTTGTAAACTCTAGGACAAGTTTGATTAATTGGGGTTGTAATATAGCAATCATATGCGATTACTCACTCTATACCTCTTAGTAGTTTGAGTGATTTTGCCCAATTTGGCTTTCTGAAGTGCAAATGGGTATTGCACAAAACAAGTGATAAATGCTCAAGTCGAGTCTTACTATCTCTAGATTCAACCCTTTAATTGGAGCTATCAATTTTTTGAGTTCATGTCACGCCCCGAACCTGGGGAGGCATGGTAGGCACCCGGTGTCGTACTCGGCCGAGCGTACCACTCTGTTACTGTGGACTCTAGAGGGGTAACCCTCAACTTAGGCCGATGAGGCCATATTCTGAATTGTCTGAAAATAACATCTCTCTCATATGTGGGGCAAACATTCCCAAAAGCTCATATGTATATATATCTACAAGCCTCTAGAGATAACTGAATTGTCCCATGGTCGGTACAGGGCCTCGACCTACCCATCAAACCTGTATATATATACAACAGACTCCAAGGTCTAGACCTGGCAACTCCGAGGAAGTGGAGCTTACCAACTAAGCTGATGTTTGACTGTGTCTACTGGGAGGGTCTGTCCAACTATCAATGAGGACCTGCAGGCATGAAATGCAGTATCCCCGACAAAAGGGACGTCAGTATGAAATAATGTACCGAGTATGTAAGGCAACATAATAACTGAAAGCTGAAACTGAACTAATAATATAATAATTGAAAGTAACTGGGAGTCAAAGATAATCTGAAGATATACTTACCTGCTGATACTGACTCAACTCTCTCAGTATAGTAAGTAAAATAGTTGTCCGGCCTTATAAGGTTCGGTATGTATAATTGCTCTGCCGTAGTAGGCTAGCTTATAGGTGCTCCACCATACTAGGCTTTGTATCTCGGCCATACAAGGCTTTCTCATAGGCTCTCGTCCATAGTAGGCTCGGTATATAACTCATCTCTTCGCACCTTAATCTACAACACGATAATAATACTATCATTATGTTACGAAGGGTACAACTATCGCATAATGGACGACAAACTTAGTTTGTATAAAAACGGGCAACATCTCCCCTATAATCCTTACTTCCTCCAAATTCAAGATAACCCCAACAACACAAGAAAACAACAATAACAACATATATACATTATTTTCTAGCCTTATATTACACCATCAAATACTATAAAATAGCCCAACACACTCCATTCTTTTCATAAACAAAATGACTACCATAGTAGTGTCAAACGACCCGGAAATATTACGATGAATGATCAGCGCACCACCCTACATATATATGGTGTTTCTCCACACCCTTCCTCCTCCAAAACTGCACAAAATAGTAGTAAAACACGCAGTCCAACAGCAACACAAAACAGTCTGCTACAAGTGAATAACTCGAACTCACGGCTTCCGAT
Organism: Nicotiana tabacum; assembly: GCF_000715075.1. Classification (NCBI taxonomy): domain Eukaryota; kingdom Viridiplantae; phylum Streptophyta; class Magnoliopsida; order Solanales; family Solanaceae; genus Nicotiana; species Nicotiana tabacum. The sequence continues at coordinate 116,333,160 of NC_134082.1, forward strand.
CACCGTCCCGTGAGTTCTTACAAGTATAGAGCGACTTACCATGAATTTACAGCAGAAAAAATTGATGAAAGAGATCAGTAAAATTACCTTATTTTTTGGATATCTCATCCCTTTTCTTGGTTCTTCAAACTCTAGGTTTTACCCCCAATTAGAACTTGAAAGGGAGAGAAAATCAATTAGGGTTTGTGGGTAATTTTTGGGAGGAAGTTTGCAGTGGTTTAGGTCTGGTTATTTGTGATATATAATGAGGTTTATATTTCAGGAGATAAGCCCTTAAATGGGCTCTTTTACTGACCAAAAATTGCCTCTTTTTGGGCTCTCATTTAACCAAGTAGGTGACACACCTACTTGTCACCTAGAAGCCTGCGCAGTCTTGCTAAAATGCATATATATCTCTACTCCAATGTTGTACTGATAAACAGTTTAATTCCTTAGAAAATAGACTCATAGAGCTTAAATTTTATGGGTGTAACACCCCATAACTCTAAGTATATTGGGAGAAAATCTCAGTTACATTTGACCTAAGTCTCAATACATTTATGAATGTAACTTGTGATGACCTTTTCCAACTTTTGTTCCACAACTCGCTTGACCTCAAATAATAACACACATCTATCATACGACTAAAATAACTCATAACATAATCTCCTTATAATCTTAAACACCCTATTCTCACCCCAAAGGTACATGTTACGACATTGCCAACTTGTCAACTTTCGACGATACTTATTTTCTTCAATTCATTTAGCTTCGAAGCCTTCAAACCCTCTTGGTACTTGGTATTCATGATCTTTAATATTTGTAATCTCCGTTGTAACATGATTAACTTGCTTTATGTACTTTCAAAGTTGATCTCATTTTTTAGCTTACATCAATTGACTTACGAATACTCTCACGTATGAAAATATGGGGTGTAACATCATTCCCCCCTTTGGAACATTCGTCCTTGAATGTTGATTGATGCGCCTATTAGTCTCATAACCCATTGCTCTTATGAATATATTAATACTGTCTTTGCCATCTAGGAAACTATTTTGTGTATAAATTCGAAGGCTAGGGTATTCCCCGCTTTAAGTCTCTTTCTCGCACCATGACTTGTTGTCGAAATTCTTCAAATCTCATAGATGTTGCGACCTTCTATCATGCAGCATGTATGTACGCCTATGCGACTCTTCTCTCCTACTTCCTCCGGCTTTTAGCTAATCTCTAGGCCTCACTTTGTGAATATATATAGAACTATGGCAAGTTGTCCCTCTAGGCATCTATAGGTGTATTTTCAGTCCTTCGTTTGGTACTTTATCGAACTTACAACTATTGCTATATCTTGTTTTATAGCCTTGTATATCTATCCTTATGGCTTTACTACATCTAGGTAGCTTATACTATACCATAAAACTTACTTCGGTTTATTATTATCGAGGTTTGCTACCCAACTCCAGGTTACTCTCTCGCTGCTTATCCTATATGTATAAATCTAAGTCCTTTAGTGCTTCCTCATTATTATTCATCTTAAGAATAACAAACAAATCTCATCTCGTACTTTGGAACTTGTACCCATCTATTGTTTATTCACCTTAATGTTGATCTATAATCTATCATTGATAACTTGAAACCTCTTACGTAATACACTGTCACTAGGGCTCACATCCTATCGGGGAACATCTGAAGTGATTTTCCTGATCCACCTAGGGGCGATACTATACTTCAATAATTATATTTTATCGCATTGCAATGTAATTCATCTTATCGGGGTATTCTAGTCTCATGCAATTCATGAAATCCCTTTTCTTTGATTACCCAATCAAAGGTCTAAACGTCATCCTCTTATCTATTACAATTACACCCTTATTCTACCATTAGGGCATCATTCCATCTTTTCTAAATTCTCCTAGTCTTAAACTCCTCTAAGTTCACTCATGCTATACTGAGTTTTTTATAACTTTATGGAAACCATCAACTCTCTTGTTGTGATGGGTTTAATCACGAGGACTTACCTATTCTCGTCACCTTCTCACTCACTTTTTTTTATCCTTACTCTTGTCTACCTAAAACCTTTTTGCTCTATCATACTTTAGCTTGCGACCTACACATATATTATTCTAGAACTTCAAGTGAGACATCATATCGTCTCTAACTCTTCTTTACTCTCTTAACTAGTCCTCTCTATATCTAGAAACCACATGCTGGAAATGCCACTGATGATACCACTATCATTTCTTGATACAGAATTGTGATGCTTCCAGCCCTCTATCTGATATCTGGATTATTTGTAACCTTATAAACTTGGGCATCTCGTACTTTCTTCACATGTACCTTACTTACTTTTAAATCTTACATCGTATCTTTTATCTCCTTCATAAACTCCCTTCCACATAGGTGGAATTCACATCCCACCTTAAAGCTCTACTATAATACTTGCACATCATGTGCATACACAATCAGCTGAAAGCTTCATACTGACTTCTTATGAGGTTGGTACTGTTCTAACTAGATTTATCATAGAGCCGGTATAGAATATGTCCGTTGTACTATCTCTTTTGTACCTCTGATATTTAGAGTGATTCTACAATGTTCTGAATCACGATTTCTATACTCATCGGGGTCTAATAATCAGACTCGTAATTCACTTTGGTGATGTAACTCTTTAGTTTCCTTCTCTATCTCAGCCTTTAAGTAGGCTTACTTTATCTTCTAATTTGCGGCTCAGGGTACTATTTATTACTTTAGCCCCTCGTCGATGCTATGGAACATCCATGATATAACCTTCTAGCAATTCAAGCTTTTTTTTCTATAACGTGGAGTCAAGTCTTACTTTTAACTTATACTAGAGTCTCCTATGGCTGTATCATTGTCAACATATATGCTTCATGGATAAAGATCCGAAATCTTAAGTGTGTTCATAACATAACTAACTCTGGGTCATAGATCGAATAATCCTTCTGTGCCTTCTCAGCCTTCATTAAAAGTAAGCAATTACCTTTCTTGGTCGTTTTGCCACTTGTTGCATGAATACTTGGCTTATCTTAGTGCCCACATATATTGGAATTTTGTGAAATTCATATGATCTCGAATATTACTTTGTATTCTTCTTCCCGTTCCTTAGTTACGATAGGTGCCACTTTGTTATGGAGAGCATACAATGACGTGGTGAGACTATTGTTACAAGACCATTATTTATTTAGGTCATTATGCTTTGTTTAAAGCCTTCTTCCTACTTCCTCAGATAGTCTTTCATTGTAGCATTTATGGAAGACTCATTGACTCTTGTAAAGCTGCGAGCTTATTATATTATATATCCCACAAAATTTCTGATGTTCTTACTCGCCTATCATTATCCTTAGTTACTTACCTCCGCACCCTTGTGCTCGTAGGGTTACTTCTGAACTCAATTTTTTTGTCTCCCCCGTGGTGCTCTCTTTTATTTTCATAACACTTTTACGACAACTATAACTACCTCAACTTCAATCTGAATATTTCTCAATGATTATGATGTCGTATCTACGAGACTGAATTTCCTGTGCTGGGTTCACTAGGTTTATCTTGCACAATCTGCTAATTTATCTGTATCCTCTTGTCTAGCCATAACTAGGATCTTCCTGAATCAACTACTAAATAATTGTTGGTCTATTCTTATATCTATATTCCGCATAATCTCTCTTGAGTTGTTTCCTTTGTCTTAACTTACCTCTCGCACTGGATCCTTATGTATCAAGTGCTTATTCGCACTTAGTATCAATAACATCCTGGTCGGGAACCCTTACTGCCTCTCCCCGACATCGTGCTTGAATAATGTTCTAGAGTCATAACATATCTGTAGGATCTTAATAAATGTAATCTAATTCCTATCGCCTTTTTACCGTATTCTTTCTTTACTATTCCATAGTTACTTGAACTACAAAACTCCGGCTTACTACCATATCACACTGTCTTCCCCCTTTAGGGGAGTACTAGCATTTAATACTATGAAGATTTACCTATATATGGTTTACCTCTTCATCTTTGGCTTCTTTTAACGTCTTCACTGACTCTTACTCGCCTTGAGGTAACCCTTCACAATGTAACTGCCACACTTAGTCCCTTAAACATAACTTTGCTCATAATTCTTTCTTTAGGGATGCGTCTTCCTGAATGATCTTTGATCGAGGCCAACCCTGTACTACTATTGAGTAGCAAGAGAAGTCGAAGCAGCTTTTACCCGAGAAGGTCGGGATCGATTTTCATAGGGAGCTAGATATTGGAGTCGAGTTTCTATCTAAAGTGGAGTTGTGTATTTGTTCCTAATTGCACTTTTGAGCATTTTTTGTTTTGATATTAATTTTAATTTTATAATACTACAATGCGAAATTAGGCTAAGTAAAGCTACGATTAAACTGTTGCAAGTTGTTCAAATAGATTAAAGGTACTAGGGTAGTGACTTTCTCCTAGGTGGCTAATTGACGGATTCTTGAGTCTAAGGCTAGATTGTCACATTTGGGGAGTATGATATAACCATTCCATGATTCTACTCACTCTATACCTCTCGATTGTTTAAGTGATTTTGCCCGAATTGACTTTCTCAAGATCAATTGGGTATGCAAATTTGTGCAAGAAATTGAGGTTCAATCTCTTAAATACGGCCCAATTCTTTGTTGGACCAATTTCATGGACTTAGGCTCTCTTTCTCAAGAAGAGCCAAAGCCTGCTAGGCATAAACTAGTGTTTGCAACTACCAATTCAACATTAAAACCCTAAATTAGTCCAAATATCAAACACCCATAGACAATCAAGCATCAAAACAGAGGACCCATCAATTACCCACACTAGGGTTGAGCCACAACCCTAGCTAATGGGTCTAGCTAATCATAATTATAGAAGAAAACAAAGAAATAGATGAATATAAGCCCATAATAATTAATTACTAAATAAACTTGAAGATTCAATATTGAAACTAAGCTAAAATTACTCAAAAATGGTAAAAGAAATGAGTTCACAAGCGCAGCTCTACGTCCAAAACTATTTGATGACCTAAAAATGGGAAAAGAAACTATTTATACTAAGCTGAAAATTCTAGACAAAAATACCCCAGCGGGGCTAGTGCGGACCGTACAAAATCGAGTGCGGCCGCACTAAGGATCTTGGTTTGATTAATCTGCTCTCTGAACTTGGGCTTTGTGGACCGCACAAAGTCGAGTATGGCCGCGGTGGCTTCTATTGTGGTCCGCACAAAAAGGACCGCGGACCACATTGGCCAGTTCCTCCAAAATGCCACCTCTCTGAACCTTGTCTCTACGGACCGCACGAAATCGAGTGCGGCCGCAATGAACCCAATGCGGACCGCACAAAACCCTTTTGCGGCCGCATTGCCTTGTGGCCTGAAAAACATCCTCTCTGAACTTCCTCTTTGTGGACAACACCGAATGGTGTGCATCCGCACTGGCCCTGTTTGACTGAGCTTGATCGTGTCTTGGTACTTGTGCAAGTTTCACTCCTTTTTGAGTGGGTTTTTGACACCTTGTCACCTTGTTGATCAAACCTGCAATCAAGCACAACTTGTGAGCCTTTGGGACTGTTTTGTACACATTTATAATCAAAACTTAAGCAAGAAGGAGTGTAAAATATATCATAATCCCTAGTTTTCAACTCCCCCAAACTTAAGCTTTTGCTTGTCCTCAAGCAAACAAAATAAGACCCACCTCTTAAGAGAAAAACCAAAAATAATCAGTTGTCCTAAAGTGACCTCATCTAGCATCAATTGGGACTAACAATTACCCTCAATACAAATGAATCATTAACAACATTCACTCTTTTAAACACCATGGATTTAGTGCGACACAAGAGCATCAAGAGTTGACTCAACACATCAAAGAAACTCTTTCTATTACTTTGGTCATTGTGGAACCCAAACTCACACATCCTCAACTCTCCCTAAGCAAACCTCGCCTTTAAGATAGTGGCACTCAAAACGAGGTTAATGGAAATACACTCATCTCTCTCAAGGAAAAGTCACAAGTCCGGCTCTAAGTACCATTGCTTGCCCCTTATGTGAGTCACCACTAATGTATGCTTCATTCAACTAGAGATCATATAGGGCTTTTGTGGAGACATAGTGAAGGCTTTTGGTTTAGGTAGGAAATGTTTGGTCTAAGTGGGTTCCATCTTCCCTTAAGCACTTCTTTTGCTTCATTTTGGCATGCACTCACTTGACTTTTTAAGTCGTTTCACTTCTTTCTAAGGGGTTAGAGAGACACACTGTCACTCTTTCTTGTTCGTTTCAAATCTTTTCTCCTTTCTCAACTTTCCACACCTTTCATTCTTTGCTTTTCTTGAATCCCTTCATTCATTTCTGCATTGAACATACTTTTTGTCTTTTTGCTTTTCTTTCTTTTTCATTGCCTTTCCTTTTCTTCATTTTGTGCCTTTTTACCACTTTGTTGCAATCCTCATCTCTCCCCCCCAAACTTATACTTTTTCCATGTGCTAAGGAACGATCGGGTGCCAAGAAAGGGTATCTTTAGAATGGGTAAAGGCTTGTATCATGGTTCTTGAAGGAAAAAGGTCTAAGACTCAAAAGGGTTGACTAGGGATTTTATCATTGGTAGGCTATGGAAGTGTTCAAGATATCATTTGGATCAAGGAGAGCCTATAATCATGTCTTAAGTCAAATTACACTTAGGATTTCGCCTAGACAAACATTCAGGGCAAGTTCTAGACCAATGGCTCGGGACTTGGGCTTGCAATGCAATTTCTCACCACACAAGCTATGGGACTGTTAAAGACACAAAGTCAGGGGCCCACAACAACCTTAGATAAGATTTGAGCACACAATGATCCCGAAAAACCACTTGATGATTATTGGCCAACACAAGAGTCTCAAGGTCACAACTTTCACCATCCTATACACAATGATTTATTTTTGACCATAGGATCAAAGGCACATGTGTTAGGACCAAGTGAAGCTTTGCTTGAGGCACCCTTACCAGTAACCACTAAAAAGCAAAAAGAAAAGAAAAACAGACTCAAACCCTTAAGAAGGTTGTCATTCCATCCATCATCGAGAAGAGCCACCCGGTTCACACAAATTCCACCTTTGGAAAGAATCGTGGCATTAAGAAAACCAAAGGCTTACTGCAAAAACTCAAAACAAGAAGCTACGAGTATAAAATAAGAAGGTAAGAAAAGGAAAAAATGCGGAAAGTAGAATGAATATCTACAAGAGGGGATTTAATTGAATATACAATATGGGAGATGAATATATGCAATGGAACATAACTTTTATATACAGATCCAATGTACAAAGTGCGAAAAACGTAATGAAATGCTGAAATTATATACATACCAAAGATAAAAAAGAGAAAAAGAAATCATTCATATATACAGTCATCCAAATCCAAGTAGGGCATACCCCCTCAAATGAAAGCTGGCATTGTCCTCAATGCCAACTAAGAAAAATAAGCACCAAAAATAGAGGAAAGAGGAAAAAGGAACTCCCTATGGGCCGTCCGTCTGCATGGGATCCTCTGTGGTCCCTGGGTCCTCTATATGCTGGGAGCCTGTGATTGGCTCCCTATAGTTTGTGGCTCTGCTGGGACCTGGGCTTGGACTGGCTCCTAGGCTGTATCCTAAGGCTAATTGGAGGAAGTCTCTAGTGGGTCTGCCAACTGGATAACTGTATCATCAGACTGAGGGATCACCCTCTTCCTCTTAGGAGGCCAATAAGACTCCTGCTCTGGCTGGGCTGCTGGTGCTGGGTCATCCAATAGCAAATCTAAAGGCAGATGATCAACCTTCAATCTCTCAACCTCGACCCGCAACTCCCTCACCGACTCTTTGGAAGCCCTAGTCTTCCTCATCTTCTTTGCCTCCCTAGAAAGCTCCTTGAGAGCCTTTCCGCGTGAATCAATAGCATCCGTGAGCAATTTTTGGTTCTCAAGGATCTTCTTCTGGTTGCCCAGAAGATCCTTGAGAGTGTCCTCAATGGACTGTGGGACCTGTGAAGGAGGAGGTGCTGACTGAGCTGCCACAACATTAGATAATACAAATAGCTTAGAAGTAGCTGTTTGCATCCAGTTGTTGATGCTGGTGAGGGCCTGGCTCAAACAGTGGGCAGTCAATGGATAGGCAGTGGTGGAGCGTATATGTGGCTCTGCTGAAGTGGATGGGCCTGGGGCCTAGTCTGCTGAAGTGGAGCGAGGTTGTGGAGTAGTCACTACCACCACTGGCTCTTTAGACTAGCCAGTTGAAGTAGTGGATTTCCCCTTGAAGTGCTTGCCTTTAGGGTTGTCATCACCCTGTAGGCTATACCACGAGAATGGTGCATTTGCCTTCACTTTCACGTCAAATTTGTGTTTCTCCACATTTTGGTCCTTCAGGTACATGGTTAGCAAGTTAGGGAATGGGTAAGACCTGTCACCCTCATTCACTATCCGTGTAATGACCCGGGACATCACATTCCTGACATTTATCGGGTACCCCGCCATGATGGATGCTACTAAGATCGCTCGGTGAATTAGGAGTGAGTTGTTGTTGATAACCAATTTTTCTCTATAAGTGATACCTAATTTTTCCCTATAAGTATATTTTCAATATGAAAAATACCTTTAAAATAGCATATGTATGCATATATAAGCATGTCCAAGGGTTTTATTATTTTTCCATAATTTTAAAGGTTTTAAATTGATTATTATCTCCCTTTTTATCCATAAAATCCCCAATAATTATTTCCAAATTATGGTTTTGATAATTCATATATTGTATTTCTATATTTATACCAAAATATGGATAAGGGAATTTTTATATATTTTTATAATTTACATTTATTATTTTTAAAAGCTAAATTGCACATAATTGCAATATTAGCCATTTTAAGGTTTAATTATGTTTTATACGCATAAAATTGGGTCTTGTATTTTTAAATTATTAATTATATGTTATAAATTATTTTAGCCCTTTAAATTACTTTTAGAAACTATTTACTATTTTTTTTATAATTTCAATAGGGAAACAATGACTATTTAAATTATAGACAAATTTAGCTTTTAATTATAGCCAAATCAAAACCCCAATTCCCAGCCCAATTAAAACCAACCGGACCCAAAGCCCAAACCCGATTTTATAACCCAGCCCCCAAACCTTTCATTCCTGGCCGTTCATCACAAAGATCAACAGCCACCGTTCACTCTTACCATAATTAATTCCAAACGACCCCCTCCCCTCCCCCAAACCCTCTCATTCTTACAATTCGCCACCCTTGAATCCCCTCTCCTCTCCAGCTCTCTCTGCAACCTAAAGCTAACCTAGCCGCCGCCACCCAAACTAACCCTAATCCCTTCAATCCTCACTCAATCCATGGACTCCCAAGGCTGTTTGAGACATATACTTGTCTCCTACGTCTCCTGGTTGCCTGTTTTTGTGATTCGTGGAAAGATCTCAAAGAGACCTAGTCCAGATCTTATTCAACTTCTATCCATGGTCTTTTATGCTACTTTCCGGCCATCCATGGCTGTTCGAGTAAGGTCCATGGCTTTTCCGGCTGAAACCGGTAACGATCTAATGTTTTCTCACCTTCTTTGGGTTCTCTGAAACCCTAGCTCTTGAGATTTTTTACTTATCTTTAGATCTGTCTTCGATCTAGGTGTATCCATGAGTTTTAACCGAATTTTTCGTCTCTATTATTTTCTGAAAACCCTAGTTATAAATCCTCCGATCTTTTTTTAGATCTATGGGTTTTTTAAGGTTTTCACTTTCTTTCCTCAAAATGTTTCTCCGACTTCAAACGATTCTTCATTTTCCATACTAGGGTTTCAAAACCTTTTTTTGCAAAAAACGATCACTTTCTGGTTTTAGCAATTACTTTGATTCTTAGCATGTTTAAACATTACCTGAGTCTTTCCTTTTTGCTCGATTTCTTTTGTCAAGAAACCCTAATACTTCTGGGTTCGATTTGAAGTTTGAATTTGTTTGCGGCATGACTATCAAGAATGTTTTAGGCTTTATGTGTGTGTTCTATATGCTCTTGTGCTTCCTGTTCTAATTTGTCCAAACCCATGTTATTTATCGTTTAATAGGTCTAGATATTTGTTTTATTGATCGTTCACATAATTTATCTTGATTCTGTGTAATCTCCTTAAACCTACATCTTTGATTTTGTGTATTTTCCTTGTAATTCTGTACTAATTTTTCAAAATTGCATCCTTACTTTTGTGATACTTTCCTTAGTTAGTACTGATTCCCTGTGATTTTCAATCTCATCTGTGATTCTTTGAACTAATTTTCAGAATCAAATTGTACTCTACCTTGTTTATGTGCACAAATATGTTGTTAACGTGCACTTTCCTTATGTTGAAACTATTCTATACTTAGACCTTATTACATGCTTTTACTATTCCTATTATGGTAAAATCAGTCTTACAAGCAATTCTTTTACTTATTTGATATAACTTGTACCCGTTTGAACTATGACTCCTTAATTGAAGGGAGTCCGGGTCTTTAATTGATTCTGATTTGTATTATTTCTATAATTATGCTAAGTCAGTATTTATTACCTTATTTTCCTGCCTGTTCTCAAAACTATAAATACTCTATCCTCTCTTCTTTAAACACACGAACAATAGTTCAGAACACACACATATACACTCAAACTCTCTCTTCTTTCTCTACTACTTGTGCTACTATTTTGTCTAGCCGGCTGAAAGTCAAGGCTAGACTGTGGGGCTCTAATTGCTTCGTTTTTTCTGCACTTTGCTTCCTTAACTGGTATGTTCCTAGTTCAATTCTGAAACTCAACTCTATGTGCTCCATTGTTTGTCAATCCCTGTCTCTTCTGCATTAATTTAATGGCTCATGTTGTTTAATTGCACTTCTTGTTCACTGCTTTACTCAGCATGTTTAAGTTCTTCCCTCTCTTATTCAAATGTAATCAGCATGTCTACTTGAGTTCCTGTTTATGTCCCTCAATCAGTATGTCTCCTAATGTATCTAACTAATTATATGTAATAGACCCCTGCATGACTATCCCATACCCTGTCCCTGTGTCTTATTACTATTCTAATTTCAAGCATGGTTCTCTGGTTAACTCTTTGAAGTAATTGCTTGTGTTCTAAAGGCCAATATGTCCATACTTGTTCCTTGCACTTGCTGGTCTATATGCATCTCTTCTCAGCCATGTTTATGTGTTTTTTTATTAGGTTTCTCTATGTCCCCAACCCCTTACTTCCTTGCTTGTGAATGCTGGAATGATATTGTTCTTTGGATTTGTTCCGTGTGTGTTATGTTGTTCTAAGTTATTATTGCTCCTATTCCCTTCTCCTTTTCAAAAACTGTTCTGTTGTCTTTTGCAAACTCACTTCAAACATGGTTGTTTTCAAAATTGTTTTCCAACTCAACTCCTTTAAATCTATGTCAAGCACTCTCACATATACTCTTAGACCACTAGGTTCTGCCCCTTTTGTGTGAGCCTTGCTTTGGGACCCTTGAGCTCCTTTTGAGCCTGGACTCATAAAAGTTGGCCCTTCCACAGTGCACTCGCTCTATTTTGGTTATGAAATCTGGGTGTGAGCACTACCCAAGATCCCTTGAGGTCCTTAGGGAACTCTGACACACCTAGATATGAGAAAGGCTATGGAATAACATTGGCACTTGAGGTGGTTTATTATATAACACAGAGAGGAAGTCCTAATCAGGCTTCCTATAGTGTAACTTCTTATTTTCATTATATAATTCATTTCAATGTTGGTCTGTAATAACTTGTTGTAAACAAGTATTGGGGTTGGCTAGTGAAAAGGGATGTGGTAAATATGCATGCTATAGTTGTTACGGGTAGAAAACATGTTATCATGTTTATGTTCCTAATTGCTCAATAGAAACCATGCTTAGGGTTCATGCATGCATTAGAAATCATGCCTTTAGGTCTCATGTTTATTGTTTCAACATGTGCACCCTTTCAAAATCATGTGTTAAAATCTGCTAATAATTAGCACTTTACTATTATCTGCAATCCTTCCATATGCACTTAGAAATCCTGCTCTTAGGAAATTCTGCAATCCTGCCACGAGCATTTAGAAATCTTGCTCTTAGGAAATTCTTCAATCCTGCTATATGCATTTAGAAATCCTGCTCTAGGAATTCTACGTCATGAGTTTTATACATCCACCTTAGATACCATATTTTAGGATCTTATTTGCATTTGCATTCACACTAGTGTAAATTGCTGATTATAAAAGAGGTAAAAACAGCTTCACACTTGATTATCATCGTTTAAAATAACTGGTAATAATCTTTGCATTTGACTAGAACAGCATGCTCTTAGGGTAAAATAATTTCCAAACAGTCTTTCAATAATTCTGAATAACTACTACATATTGCTTTAATCCTAGGAAAGCCTTAGGTAATAAATTAAATAAAATCAGAATTGCCTTTGTTTAACTGTCAACCTGTTAAAATCAGTAGGCAAACCTGATTCGGATTTCTTTTCTGAGTCATGTGATAAATCTGGTTCTGCTGTTATCACTTAGAAACTATGCTTTAGAATTCAAATATGGACCTTAATTGTGTGTGGGTTATGTTGTCTATGTGCATTATTTGTGGAGGTATATCTGAGCCTTCTACTTGTTTCTGTGTTTTCCCCTTTAAATGCAGTCCTACTTGTTTTGTATGTCGCCTTAGTATTTTGCCCTTTTAAACCTGAGGGTCTGCCTAGAACCTCATTATAGGATAGTAGTCCTAAATTCCTCTGGGATGAATAGGAAGTGACGAGTAACAACATGCAATAGGAGTCGAGAACAACCCTCGCTTTAATTACCTTCACGGGAGGGAAAGGGTAGATATGGATATGATGACCGGTTCGTTAATACCACATGTAGCCCCTCTTTGAGGAGTGTCATACCGGGTATAGCATTGATGTGATCCATATTATAAACAAACCTATGACACCCCCTTTACATTCATAAAGCATGCTTTAGATTGTAACTCTTTTCAAAATTTCGCCTTTCACTAATTGTTTTCTTACGTTTGTGTATCTAAACTTAAATCCCCTATTATTTGAGTCATACTTGTTTATTTGCTAATTGTACAAATTCACAAAAAGACCGTCTAACCGGGAACCACACTAGTGGATCCTAAGGGGTGCCTAACACCTTCCCCTTGGGATAATTTCAAGCTCGTACCCTGTCTCTGGTTATCAAACATAGTTAGAAATGAACCCTGTATGTGTCCTAACGCACCTTAAAATCGTTAGGTGGCGACTCTTCAAAAATGCAAAACCCCTTTTCCCAAAAGGAACGAGTTGTCCCATACCAAAATGTCATAAACCCAATTTTCGTGGAGGGAAAAGGTGGCGCGACAGTTGTCATGGGTGGTAGGATCTCGCCTGCTGCACACAAATGTCTCCCACCCCTTCGCCTCGAAGTTCAGTGTCCTCCTCAATATCCCCTAGTCAACCACTCGAGGGTGGTACCTGGGATTGCCATTTACTCTTCCAACCACGGACGAGCTTCTTCACCCAACTTCATTTTATCCAAGTACATGGACTCATCCTCCTCCGTGAAGCCCAAATAGTCATTGATGGTCTTGCCATCAAACTTCACTTTCAGATTCCGTACTTTGGTGACCATGGTACCCTTTTTGATGTGGGCCACGTTGGTGTGGTGTTTGAAAAAAAAGTGAGGAAGAGAGTCACCGACTGCCAGAACACTAAGGGAAACGAAGGAGAACACCTGGCAAAGGCATTTTTACTGGTGAACCTACGTGAACTGGAGGATTTGATCAACGAGAGCATTCAACCTGAGGAAGGTCCTTCTAGGACCAAGTAGATAGGAGTTTATCTTTTTCGTTTTATAAATGTAATAAGGTCAATGGCCATTAGTGACCTTTATTACTTGCTTATTTAGTGTCGTTTTGGGATTCGTCTATTTTTATCAATAAAATGAGGCATTTAGCATTCTATGTTCTCCAAATCAATTTGTCGCTAGGCCTGCCTCAGGCACAAAGAGGTTCTCAAATTAGGACACGTTTCACATTCCCGCACTATGTGTTTAAATATTTCAATACTTTTTATAATCCTCACTGAATTGGTTACCTTTTATTTTTATTTTTGTTTTATTATTCCCCTCTCCAAAAGGTTAGTTCGTGCACTCTGGAATCATCATCTTATTTCACAAGATCCATGGGCCCTCCACCCATTCCTTCTCTTAGTCCTATCAAAGGCAATAACAAAGGCAAAATGGAAGATTTAAACAACATCAGGAAGGAGAACGCATTGAGGTCACTAATAGCCAGGGTATTCGGGTTCCAAACAAGAATGTGTCACAGCTTGAACAGAAGCTGTTGCAATTCCAGGAAGAGCTCGATCAGGTTCGGAATCTGACAAGCCTATCATTTTCCCTCAGCACCCCAGATATCAACTTCCCTAGCACTCAAAACCCTACACCTCCTCAATATATTCCAAAATAATAGAATCATCCCGTTCCTTACACTGCTCCACCAAAGAACCAATGCAACACCTGTCATGCCCCAAACAACACTCCACTACTCATCCCAGAACCTCAAAACTCCACAAACGACCATTTCCACACCCATACACCAGACCACCATAACAATCCTATCTACGTGGAGACCATGCCACACTCCACCCAACCTATCTCATGCATACCCGAGTCTGATGAAAAGGATTTGCTTATCAGGAATTTGGCCAAAGAACTTAAGAAACTGACCAGCCAGATTCAGGGCGTTGAGGGAAGCAAAAGAATCGAGGGGCTGAACTATGAGGATCTTTGCATACAGCCTGATGTCGAACTGCCCGAGGGGTACAAACCTCCTAAGTTCGAAATGTTTGATGGTACGGATGATCTAAGGGTCCATCTGGGGATATATTGCGACAAGCTGATTGGAGTAGGGAAGGATGAAAGGATCCGCGTGAAGCTGTTCATGAGGAGTTTGAAAGGAGATGCATTATCTTGGTAAATAAGCCAAGATCCCAAGAAGTGGTCAAGATGGGTAGGCATGACATCTGACTTTATGGACAGATTCACGTTTAACACAGAGAACGCACTAGACGTGTTCTATATCCAGAATTTAAAGAAGAAGCCCACAGAGATGTTTCGCGAGTATGCTATTCGCTAGAGGTCCGAATCTGCTAAGGTCAAACCTGCCTTAGAAGAGGAGCAAATGAACAAGTTCTTTGTCCGAGCCCAAGACCCACAGTACTATGAGCGACTAATGATGATTGAGAACCACAAGTTTTCCAACATTTTCAAACTAGGTGAAAGAATTAAAGAAGGTATCAAAAGTGGTATGGTTACAAACTTCGAAGCCTTGCAAGCTATAACTAAGGCTTTATAGTCTGGTGGTGTGTCCAAGAAAAGGGACGTAGGGGCCGTGATGGTTGCACAAAGGACCAAGTCTCCCCCCAAATACCAAACTTACCCAACACCTCCACTCATATACCAGCCAACTCTAAATTACCAAGCACCCTCACCCTCGTACCAAGATCTGCCACCAACTTATCAATCATCTCCACCTCCTACATATCAACCTACTTCACCTAGATACTCCCAACCTGCTCATGTCTACAAAACTTATAATGCTCAACCAACCCATTATCAATCACCCCCTGCATGCCAAAACTTCCCTAGACCTCGACCTAATTTTGATCGCAGACCTCCAAACAGTATACAACCATTACCGAACCTATCGACCAGCTGTATGAGAGACTCAAAGCTGCTGGTTAGGTCACCCCCATCCCTGATGTAACCCTTGAGAATCCTTCTCAGTGGGTTAACCCAAACAAATCCTGTGCATACCACTCCGGCATGAAAGGGCACACCATCGATGAATGTCGCTCCTTGAAAGAAAAGATACAGTCCTTCATTGATAACAAGATCATTGTGGCGAAGAAGCCCACTCCAAACGTCCGCAACAATCCTCTACCAGACCATAAGGGTGGAGGTATCCACATGATTGAAATAGAAGATGACTGGGATCCCGAGGGATCAATCGGGTTGATCACAGAAGGTGATGACCCAAAGAAACCGACAATTACTCTCAATCCCGACAACTACTCTCAACATCCTACCGTCTGAGGATGTTGAGGTAAATATCTCTGTACCTCTTGAGTTTGAAGCAGCGCCATCCGCAAAGACACCGGTACCAATAGAAGTTGAATTCGTGTCTCCGGCAAATGCACCCGCACCATTTGAGGTTGCAGTCTTGCCACCCAAGGCACATGTTCCATTCAAAGTAAGGATAGTCGCGCCAGTCCCAGTGGCGATGTCAGCCATGCCACCATTCTATACAAATGTTGTACAGTAGGACTATAAAGCCGAGGAGAGAAGGAAAGGCAAGGTCAGGATTGAAGAAACTATCGCAGCACAGGGTATGACAAGAACTGGTAGAGTATATACCCCTGAACATCTAGCTAAATCAAGCAAGCAGGCCTCCAACCGGCCGCCCCTCATTGAGACAGGTCCAGATGACCTTTGGAGGAAAATACAGGCCAAGGAATATTCGGTCATCGACCAGTTACACAAGACGGCAACACAAATATCCATTCTCTCCTTGCTTCAAAATTCTAAGACACACAAGAATGCTTTGTTAAGGTGCTAAATGAAGCATATGTACCAAGTAACATCACTAGTGGGGAAGTGGCTAATATGGTAGGACAAGTGCTGGAAAGCCATAAGATCACCTTTTATGAGGACGAGCTGCCACCTGAAGGGCTGGGGCACAACAAAGCACTGCACATCACCGTGCAATGCGAAGATTATTTCATCACCAGAATCCTGATCGATAGAGGTTCCAGTCTTAACATTTGTCTGCCGGTAACACTCAAGAAGTTGGAGTGCTGCATGAGATAAAGGATGGAGCAATCAATGTGAAAGCTTTCGATGGTTCTCAGAGGTCCACCATTGGGGAGATTAGACTATGCCTGCAGATGGGACCAATCGTGTTCGAAGTCAATTTTCAGGTGATAGATGTACCAGCATCTTCCAACTTGCTACTGGGACGACCATGGATTCATGTTGCTGGGGTCGTAGCATCAACGCTGCATAAGGCAGTAAAGTTCGAATGGAATCACCAGGAAGTGATCATTCACGGCGATGGTAGCAACCCTATATACAGTCTCCAGACCATTCTGACGATCGAGGGAAGAAGGAAGCTGGGTGGAGAAACTTACCACTACATTGAACGGGTCAACGCTATCGACAAAGACAAATGGTAGGATAGCAAAATCGAGAGTATACTAAGTTGGAGTGGGTACGAAGCTGGCAAAGGGCTCGGCAAGAACCTCCAAGGAATCTCTAAACTCATAAAACTCAAGAAACATGGCACTATCTTTGGCTTGGGATATGAATACACCTGGGAGGAATTCAATAATTGGTCGCCACCATGGCGCGGTCCTTACTACCCACTAGAGCAGCCAATACCGCATCTGGAGCAGACTTTCCAACATGCTGACATTATTTATGGGTCAGATGAAGAAGAAGCACTTGCAGCAGTGAAGAACTTGTTTCTAGAGGACAGTGATATGGACTGTTGCATTATTCTCAAGGAGGAAGGGGAGGAAGGCCCTTCCATACAGGCTGTGAGCAGAGGGGCACATCTCAAGAATTGGACCATCAGGACAACCAAAGCCCGACGAGTCTCGGGGTAGCAAGGCTAAAATAAGCATTATTCACTGTTTTTACTAAATGATTTTCTTTTCGCATTTTTCAATTCCCGCAATAAGATCTTCGATATTCAAAACAGTTATTCAATTTATCAAAAGCATTTTTGATTTTCTTTATGAATTAATATTTATTGCTATCTCTCCTTACTTTACCCATACAGGATTACTATTACTTATCTTGATGAACCAATGACTGTGACATGCAATGAGACAACGCAACAAACAGACATGGATTCAGAAGAAGATGACATACCTGACGAAATTGTCAAAGAAGTTGAGAACTTTGAGAATAGACCTAAGTCCAACCTGAACGAGACCGAAATTGTCAACCTGGGAGACGCAGAAAACGTCAAGGAAACACGAATCAACATTCACCTATTGCCATCAGAAAAGAAAGAATACACAGAATTTCTAAAAGAGTATGAGGACATATTCGCTTGGTCGTATGATGACATGACTGGTCTAAGTACGTCCATTGTGGCTCACAAGCTGCCAACCGATCCAATGTGTCTACCGGTAAAGCAAAAGCTCAGAAAGTTCAAGCCTGATATAAGTCTGAAAATCAAGGAGGAAGTCAATAAGCAGATCAAATCTAAGGTTCTCAGGGTAGTAGAATACCCGACATGGTTAGCCAACATTGTGCCAGTACCAAAGAAGGATGGAAAAGTTAGAGTTTGTGTCGACTACCGGGATCTTAATCGGGCCAATCCGAAAGATGACTTCCCTTTGCCAAATATACACATCCTAATTGACAATTTCGCCAAGAATGAACTACAGTCATTCGTAGATTGCTTTGCTGGTTATCATCAGATCTGGATAGATGAGGAAGATGCTCAGAAAACAACTTTCATTATGCCATGGGGAGTGTACTATTACAAGATGATGTCATTCGGCCTGAAGAATGCAGAGGCCACCTACACGAGGGCCATGACTACCATCTTTCATGATATGATACATAAGGAGATAGAGGTATATGTGGATGATGTTATTATCAAGTCCAAGAAGGCCACTGACCATATGGAAGATCTGAGGAAATTCTTTAATAGACTGCAGAGGTACAACCTGAAACTAAACCCTACAAAGTGCGCATTTGGGGTCCCTGTTGGAAAATTACTTGGGTTTATTATGAGCCACCGAGGAATAGAACCGGATCCATCGAAAGTCAAAGCCATTCAAGAACTACCACCGCCAAAGAACTTGAAGGATGTGATGAGTTTCTTGGGAAGACTTAACTACACCAGCTGATTCATAGCACAGTCTACAGTTATCTGTGAGCCAATCTTTAAGATGTTGAAGAAGGACACCGTCACCAAATGGACTGATGACTGCCAAAAGACATTCCACAAAATCAAGGAGTACCTATCAACACTGCCAGTGTTAGTTCCGCCCGAGCCAGGTAGACCTTTATTACTCTACCTTGCAGTGTTAGATGGAGCTTTTGGCTGCGTTCTGGGGTAGCACGATGAAAACGGGAGGAAGGAGTAAGCCATTTATTATCTCAATAAGAAGTTCACCCCGTACGAGGCCTGGTATTCTCTATTGGAACGCACCTGTTGTGCTTTGACTTAGGTAGCTCAAAAGCTGAGACATTACTTCTATGCCTATTCTACATATCTCATATCGAGGATGGATCCCTTAAAGTACATCTTTCAGAAGCCCATGCCAACCGGCAAGCTATCCATGTGGCAAATCATGTTGAGTGAGTTCGACATTATTTATGTAACTCAGAAAGCAGTCAAGGGACAGGTACTGGCAGACCACCTTGCTGAAAACCCCGTGGATGGAGGATACGAACACCTGAAAATGTATTTTCTAGATAAAGAGGTATCATTCATAGAAACATTGCAGAATCCCATGACGGTTGGAGAATGTTCTTCGACGGAGCAGCAAACTTCAAAGTATTTGGCATAGAAGCAATCCTAATATGAAAAACCGGTCAGCATTATCCGATGTCTGCCAAACTCAGGTTCCCCTGCACCAACAATATGGCCGAGTATGAAGCATGTATCTTAGGACTCAAAATGGCCATTGACGTGAACGTTCAAGAACTGCTAGTGATTGGAGATTCAGACTTGCTTATACATTAGGTACGAGGAGAATGGACGACCAAGAACTCCAAGATAGTCCCGTATCTACATCACGTAAAGGAATTGAGAAAGAGGTTCACGAAGATGGAATTCCAATATGTTCCTAGAATCTAGAATGCGTTTGCCGATGCATTGGCTATCCTATCATCTATGGTAAATCATCCAGACAAGAATTTCATTGATCCCATTCCAGTGAAAATCCACAATCAGCCACCTTACTGTGCCGATGCCGAAGAGGATGCAGACGGAAAGCCTTGGTTTCATGATATCAAGGAATATTTAGGAAAGGGAGAGTACCCAGAGCTTGCAAATCCCACTCAGAAATGCACACTTTGGAGATTGTCCAACAACTTCTTTCATAGCGGAGGAATCCTATATAGGAGGACTCCTGATTTGGGATTATTAAGATGTGTCGACGCAAAGGAAGCATCCAAGCTGCTAGAGGAAATTCATGTTGGGACCTGCGATCCACATATGAATGGTTTTGTCTTAGCAAAAAAGATACTCCGGGTTGGTTACTTTTGGATGACTATGGAAACGGACTGCATCCAGTATGTCCGGAAATGCCACCGTTGTTAGATACATGCAGACATAGTAAAGGTATCTCCAAGCGAGCTTCACACAACAAGCTCACCGTGGCCGTTCGCCGCTTGGGGAATGGACGTTATTGGACTAGTTGAGCCTGCCGCTTCTAACGGACACAGGTTTATCCTAGTAGCCATCGACTATTTCACCAAAAGGGTCGAACCAGCATCTTACAAAGCAGTGACTAAGAAAGTCGTGGTAAATTTTGTCTGCGACCATATCGTTTGTCGATTCGGGATCCCAGAGTCAATCATTACTAATAATGGCTCTAACCTCAACAGTGACTTGATTAAAGCTATGTGCGAAACTTTCAAGATCAAACACAAGAATTCCACAGCCTACAGGCCTTAGATGAATGGAGATGTAGAAGTCATCAACAAGAATATCAAGAAGATATTGAGGAAAATGATAGAGAAACATAAATAACGACATGTGAAGTTATCATTTGCTCTTCTAGGTTATTGTACCACAGTCCGCACATCAACCGGGGCAACCCCATATATGCTGGTTTATGGTACAGAGGCTATCATTCTCGCTGTGGTAGAAATTTCTTCCCTGAGGATCATACAAGCTGAGCTCGACGACGCATAGTGGATAAAAAGCCGTTATGAGAAACTAGCCCTTATAGACGGAAAGAGAATGAATACAGTCTGCCATGGTCAACTCTATCAAAACAGAATGTCCAGAGCCTTCAACAAAAGAGTCAAGCCAAGATAGTTCACACCGGGGTAGTTGGTGTTAAAGAAAATTTTCTACATCAAGATAAAGCCAAAGGGAATTTCACTCCCAACTGCTAGAGTCCATACATACTTCACCGGGTTTTGATAGGAGGAGCCCTCATACTTGCAGAAATGGATGGAGAAGTCTGGCCAAAGCCGATCAATTCTGATGCAGTCAAACGTTATTATGTGTAATCTTTATGCTTTCCTTATATGATGTAAATTGAACTACGCCTGACCTGATTCCCGTTTAAGAGGGGATACATAGGTAGCCCTATGAGTTCGGTCACAATTCAATAAAAATTTTCATTTCTCCCCGCAATTGGAAAATAGGGCAGAATTTTGAGGAGGACCCTCAAAATTCCGAAGTAATTTCAACCGATCGCCGCACGAGCAACAGTCACAAATGTCAACCCATCAAACTGGGGCAGAATTTTGAGGAGGACCCTCAAAATTCCGTAGCAGGAGAGGTTGCAATGTCTCGGACTACGTCACAATCACCGATTCATCTGAAAGCTATTTTTAATTATACATTTATGCCATACTTTTACAAAATCATGCATGTTTATTATTGAAACTGCTCTGTTTAGCAACGCTACCCCAATAATACATACGATATCACTAGATCAAAGCAGAACGAGTCAAGCAAAAGCCAGCGGGGATACAAACTAACCTCCCCCTGACAAAACTCACGATTTTTCTTTGGATGCAGGCACTAGGATTGCGAAACCGTTAAACATACTATACGCCCAGGGAACAAACATAGTTCAAGAATACGACTCTCTGAACCGTTGTACTTTCCAACATTTGCTATTAACACACACCAGTGATGTTCCGTACGTCACAGTGCTCCCAGTAATCACAATGCCGCAATCTGTTATCAGCTAAGAAAACTCTACTATCATTTGTTATTTTATTTCTTGCATAAGGCTACCATTCTGCCTTCCAAGGTTAAGCTCTACCTCCATCTGCATTCTTGCATAAGACTACTATTCTGCCTTCCAATTTGCATAAGGCTACGATTCTGCCTTCCGAGACTAAACGATGTCTCCATCTGCATCTGCATTGCATAAGGCTACTATTATACCTTCCAATTTGCATAAGGCTACCATTCTGTCTTCCGAAACTAAACGCTATCTCCATCTGCATCTGCATTGCATAAGGCTACTATTCTGCTTTCCAATTTGCATAAGGCTACCATTTTGCCTTCTGAAACTAAACGTTGTCTCCATCTACATCTGCATTGCATAAGGCTACTACTCTGCCTTCCAATTTGCATAAGGCTACCATTCTTCCTTCCGAGACTAAACGATGTCTCCATCCGCATCTGTATTGCAAAAGGCTACTATTCTGCCTTCCAATTTGCTTAAGGCTACCATTCCGCCTTCTGAGACTAAACATTATCTCCATCTACATTGCATAAGGCTACCATACTGCCTTCTGAGGTTAAGCTCTAACTCCATCTGCATTTGCATCTTTGCATACGGCTATCATTCTACCTTCCGAGGCTAAGCTCTGCCTCCCATTTTCTTCAAAACTAAGCACTATCCCAAACACTATTTATCTTGCTTCTCTTAAGGGCTAAGCTCTTCCCTTCAATTCACAAGACTAAGCTCTGTCTTGTCCGCATCATACTACTATATCTTTCATAGGCTGAAATATCGCTAACTCATCTAAAGGCATCATCGTTCGGAGGCACTATCTTCATAGCCCGAGAATAACATGTCATGGCCTAAGGATCTCTTTCAATCTTTTGCATATCATTATTCAAAGGCTTCATGGTTCGGAGGCGCCATCCTCATAGCCCAAAAACATCATTTCATGGCCTGCGAATCCTTTATCATACGCTTCATGGCCCAGGACGTCATGGTCTGAGAATGCCATTCCAAATCGTCCGAAGGCAACACTCATGGTCCAACAGAAATTTGCATCATGTTTAAATTATTGCATAGTATACGCTTGTATTGTTCCTAATTGCAGGTAAACTAGCGAGTAACAGCTACCGCAGCGGGAGCGATCCCGCTCCAGTTCCCTAAGCCATATCAAACCTAACCATTCCCGTAAACCATCCACTCACCTGGCCCTAGGAATTGCGTCCGTTCTTGAAAGGTCTTCATCGGTATACTCCACCGATGAATCCTGAACTATATATGACATAATTCCTATAAAACCAGGGATATGTAGGCAGCTCAGAAGCCAGGGTGCGGCCTAGACGCTGCCCTTGAATCCCCTCTCCTCTCTAGCTATCTTTGAAACCTAAAGCTAACCCTTGCCACCGCCATCCAAACTAACCCTAATCCCTTCAATCCTCACTCAATCCATGGAATCCAATGGCTGTTTGAGACATATACTTGTCTCCTACTTCTCCTGGTTGCCCGTTTTCGTGATTTCGTGGAAAGATCTCGAGGAGATCTAGTCCAGATCTTGTTCAACTTCTATCCATGGTATTTTATGGTACTTTCTGGCCATCCATGGCTGTTTGAGTAAGGTCCATGGCTTTTCCGGCTGAAACCGGTAACGATCTAATATTTTCTCACCTTCTTTGGGTTCTCTGAAACCTTAGCTCTTGAGATTTTTTACTTATCTTTAGATCTGTCTTCGATCTAGGTGTATCCATGAGTTTTAACCGATTTTTTCTACTCTATTATTTTCTGAAAACCCTAGATATAAATCCTTCGATCTTTTTTTAGATCTTTGATAGATCTATTAGTTTTTAAGGATTTCACTTGCTTTCCTCAAAATGTTTCTCCAACTTCAAATGATTCTTCATTTTCCAGACTAGGGTTTCGAAACCTTTTTTTGCAAAAAACGATCTCTTTCTGATTTTAGCAATTACTTTGATTCTTAGCATGTTTAAACATTACCTGAGTCTTTCCTTTTTGCTCGATTCCTTTTGTCAAGAAACCCTAATACTTCTGGGTTTGATTCGAAGTTTGAATTTGTTTGCGGAATGACTATCATGAACGTTCTAGGCTTTACGTGTGTTCTATATACTCTTGTGCTTCATGTTCTAATTTGTTTTTAAGGTTTCTTTGATTTTGTCCAAACCCATGTTATTTATCATTTAATAGGTCTGGTTATTTGTTTTATTGATCGTTCACATAATTTATGTTGATTCTGTGTAATCTCCTTAAACCTACA
This sequence comes from Nicotiana tabacum, assembly GCF_000715075.1. Classification (NCBI taxonomy): domain Eukaryota; kingdom Viridiplantae; phylum Streptophyta; class Magnoliopsida; order Solanales; family Solanaceae; genus Nicotiana; species Nicotiana tabacum. The sequence goes on from NC_134082.1 coordinate 116,357,330, forward strand.
TCTTTGATTTTGTGTATTTTCCTTGTAATTTTGTACTAATTTTTCGAAATTGCTTCCTTGCTTTTGTGATACTTTCCTTAGTTAGTACTGATTCCTTGTGATTTTCAATCTCATCCATGATTCTTTTAACTGATTTTCAGAATCAAATTGTACTCTACCTTGTTTATGTGCACAAATATGTTGTTAACGCGCACTTTCCTTATGTTGAAACTATTCTGTACTTAGACCTTATTACATGCTTTTACTATTCCTATTATGGTAAAATCAGTCTTACAAGCAATTCTTTTCCTTATTTGATACAACTTGTACCCGTTTGAACTATGACTCCCTAATTGAAGGAAGTCCGGGTCTTTATTTGATTCTGATTTGTATTATTTCTATAATCATGCTAAGTCAGTACTTATTACCTTATTTTCCTGCCTGTTCTCAAAACTATAAATAATCTACCCTCTCTTCTTTAAACACACGAACAATAGTTTAAAACACATACATACACACTCAAACTCTCTCTTCTTTCTCTACTACTTGTGTTATTGCTTTGTCTAGACGGTTGAAAGCCAAGGCTAGATTGTGGGACTCTAATTGCTTTGCTTTTCTGCACTTTGCTTCCTTAACTGGTATGTTCCTAGTTCAATTCTGAAACTCAACTTTATGTGCTCCATTGTTTGTCAATCCCTGTCTCTTTTTGCATTAATTTAATGGCTCATGTTGTTTAATTGCACTTCTTGTTCATTGATTTACTCAGCATGTTTAAGTTATCCCCTCTCTAATTCAAATGTAATCAACATGTCTACTTGAGTTCCTGTTTATGTCCCTCAATCAGTATGTCTTCTAATGTACCTAACTAATTATGTGTAATAGACCCCTGCATGACTACTCTCATACCCTGTCCCTGTGTCTTATTACTATTCTAATTTCAAGCATGATTCTCTTGTTAACTCTTTGAAGTAATTGCTTGTGTTGTAATGGCCAATCAGTCCATACTTGTTGCTTGTACTTGCTAGTCTATATGCATCTCTTCTCAGCCATGTTTATGTGTTTTTTTATTAGGTTTCTCTATGTCTCCAACCCCTTACTTCCTTGCCTATGAATGCTGGAATGATACTCTTCTTGGGATTTGTTTTATGTGTGTTGTCTTGTTCCAAGTTATTATTGCTCTTATTCCATTCTCTTTTTCAAAATCTGTTCTGTTGTCTTTTGCAAACTCACTTCAAACATGACTATTTTCAAAACTATTTTCCTACTCAACTCCTTTAAATCTATGTCAAGCACTCTCACATATACTCTTAGACCACTAGGTTCTGCCCCTTTTGTGTGAGCCTTGCTTTGGGACCCTTGAGCTCCCTCTGAACCTGGACACATAAAAGTTAGCCCTTCCACACTGCACTCACTCTGTTTTGGTTATGAAATCTGGGTGTGAGCACTACCCGGGATCCCTTGAGGTCCTTATGGAACTCTGACACACCTAGATATGAGAAAGGCTATGGAATAACATTGGCACTTGAGGTGGTTTATTACATAACTCAGAGAGGAAGTCCTAATCAGGCTTCCTATAGTTTAACTTCTTATTTTTATTATATAACTTATTTCAATGTTGGTCTATAATAACTTGTTTTAAACAAGTATTGGGGTTGGCTAATTAAAATGGATAGGGTAGATATGCATGCTATAGTTGTTAAGGGTAGAAAATATGTTATTAGGTTTATGTTCCTAATTGCGCAATAGAAACCATGCTTAGGGCTCATGCATGCATTAGAAATTATGCCTTTAGGTCTCATGTTTATTGTTTCAGCATGTGCACCCTTTCAAAATCATGTGTTAAAATCTGCTAATAATTAGTACTTTACTATTATCAGCAATCCTGCCATATGCCCTTAGAAATCCTGCTCTTAGGAAATTCTGCAATCCTACCATATGCATTTAGAAATCCTACTCTAGGAATTCTGCGTCATGAGTTTTATACTTACACCTTAGATACCATATTTTAGGATCTTATTTGCACTTGCATTCATACTTAGTATAAATTGCTGATTATAAAAGAGGTAAAAACAGCTTCACACTTGATTTTCCCGTTTAAAATAACTGGTACTAATCTCTGTATTTGACTAGAACAGCATGCTCTTAGGGTAAAATAATTTCCAAACCGTCTTTCAATAATTCTGAATAACTACTGCATATTGCTTTACGCCTAGGCAAGCCTTAGGTAATAAATTAAATAAAATCAGAATTGCCTTTGTTTAACTATCAACCTGTTAAAATCAGTAGGCAAACCTAATTCGGACTTCTTTTCTGAGTCATGTGATAAATCTAGTTTTGTTGTTATCACTTATATACCATGATTTAATATGGCAATATGGAACTTAATTGTGTATGGGTCATGTTGTCTATGTGCATTATTTGTGGAGGTATATCTAAGCCTTCTACTTGTTTCTGTGTTTTCCCCTTTAAATGCAGTCCGACTTGTTTTGTATGTCGCCTTAGTATTTTGCCCCTTTAAACCTGAGGGTCTTCCTATAACCTCCTTCTTATAGGATAGGAGTCCTAAATTCCTCCGGGACTAATAGGAAGGGACGGGTAACAACATGCAATATGGGTCGAGAACAACCCTCGCTTTAATTACCTTCATGGGCTGGAAAGGGTAGATATAGATATGATGACCGATGTGTTAATACCACGTGTAGCCCCTATTTGAGGAGTGTCATACTGGGTACTGAATTGATGTGATCCATATTACAAACAAACCTAGGACACCCCCTTTACATTCATAAAGCATTCTTTAGATTGTAACTCTTTTCAAAATTATGCCTTTCACTAATTGTTTTCTTACGTTTGTGTATCTAAACATAAATCCCCTATTATTTGAGTCATACTTGTTTATTTGCTAATTGTACAAATTCACAAAAAAACTGTCTGGCCGGGAACCACACTAGTGGATCCTGAGGGGTGCCTAACACCTTCCCCTTGGGATAATTTCAAGCTCTTGCCATGTCTCTAGGTATCAAACATAGTTAGAAATGAACCTTGTAGGTGCCCTAACGCACCTTAAAATCGTTTGGTGGCGACTCTTCAAAATTGCAAAACCCCTTCCCCAAAAGGAAAGAGTTGTCCCATACCAAAATGTCATAAACCCGATTTTTGCAGAGGGAAAAGGGGGCGCTACAGTTGTCATGGGTGGTAGGATCTAGCCTGCTGCACACAAATGTCTCCCACCCCTTCGCCTCGAAGTTCAATGTCCTCCTCAATATCTTCACTCCCGTAGTCAACCACTCGGGAGTGGTACCTGGGATTGCCATGTACTCCGCCAACCACGGATGAGCTTCTTCACCCAAGCAAGTACAGGGAATCATCCTCCTCCATGAAGCCCAAATAGTGATTGATGGTCTTGCCACCAAACTTCACTTTTAGATTCCTCACTTTGGTGACCGTGGTACCCTTTTTGATGTAGGCCATGTTGGTGTAGAATTCTTTCACCAAGTGCTCATTGGCATCATCCACCTGCCCTATGAAGTAGTCCCATCCAGCTCTTTCTCTGAATTGCCTCTGCAGATTGGGATTATGAGGCAAAAGATCTCGGGTGATAATTCTTCTCTCAAGTATTAAACTTTTTCTGGCCACCACTCTCTGAATTTGTGGTAGGCAATCTCACAGACGAACCGGTCCTCCCATGCCTCCGGGTTCCTAGTCCGCTCTACCTCACCAACTTGGGGCTCACCGCCTTCTGCTTCATCCCCTTCTTCTGCTACTGCATTCTCTCCGGATAATGAAGCTGTATGAGAGGTGGAGTACTCATTTCCACTACCGGCAGTTGAACCCTCAGACGACTCAGAAGATATGTGCACTGAAGCTTGGGTAGTAGGGGAAGGTGTGGGTGTATCTCTCAACCTATTTCTCTCCGACCAGTCAAGAATGTACTCTGGCACGGAGTTTGATGATATATTCCGGGAGGGCTCATACTCAATCCCCGATGGGTCAATGGCCCTATCTGCAGCTTTAATTTTTTCCTTGTGTTCTTAATGTTTTGTCTGACTTGTGGGGTCAACTTTATTATCTTTTGTTTCCCACCCCGGGAGGACTCTCCTCTTCCTGTTTGTTTACCACCTTTTCCTCTTGATCTTACCATTGTCTGCAAACGACATTCATTCAGACTTTGTTAGTATCCAGCAAAACAATGCAATTCACAGTTGCAGAAAAAAATATTGCAGACAGTTTTAAACTTACAAAGTACGGACCGCACAAAATGTAGTGCGGCCGCAAAGAGGCCATTGCGGACCGCATAAAATCTATTGTGCTCCACACAGAGGTGGGGTTCAGACTACCCACTCTCTGAAACTATGCACCGCGGACCACACAAAATGTCAATGCGGTCCGCATTGAGGCACCACGGACTGCTCAAAATGCAATGCGGTCGCGGTCCTCACTTATCAGAATGTAGAACATAGTTCACCGCTGTCTGCACTAAATGGAATTGCGGACCGCACAGGGGCACCGCGGACCGCATAAATTCCACCGCGGTCCGCACTGAGTACCCAGTAGCAGCACCAACCTAGGGTTCATGATTTGTTAAATTTTACTCCACTTTTTCACCTATTGAAGAGTCCCTAAATGTTGGTTCAGTCATTTAACTACCTAATCCTAATTAACACAGTATTTTAACTACCCTAAGCTACAAAATCGAAGAAAAAACGGGAAGGGAAGAAGAAGAAGTAAGAAAAATAAAAAATTCAAAGAAAATAAATAAATTAAACAACTAAAAAGAAGTTAATATCACCAGAAATAGATGAAATGCTGAGTAATGAACTTAAGCAGTTAATTTTGTGCAAATTAAAGAGATGAACAGTGTATTTTTGTGTTATGAGAGTGAAAATTTTGAAAAGTTCAAAAGGGAGAGCCTCAGGTCCTATTTATAGAAAAAGGTCTTGGGGCCCAGCTTACCTACCCACCACGGACCGCACAAAATGGCACCGCAATCCGCATTGCTCAAAACCATAGGGCTCTGACAAGTCAACCACTGTTGTTCGCATAAAGTGCAATGCGGCCGCAGTGGACCACCGCGAACTGCATAAAATGCAATGCGATCGCGGTGGTAAACTTCAGAGAACCCCAACTTTTTCAAATCATCAGTGTGGTTCGTATTGATTTCTTGCCCCCGTACTGAGGTCTTTGTGGCCACAGAAAATGGCAGTGCGGTCCGCATTGACAACTTCAGAGAGTGGTCATTTTTCCAACTTTTTTCTTGCACTGCATCAACACAATCTTACAGCATCTCACAACCAGTCAGTCCAAAAATAAATCCTACACTACAATGAAAATCAAAGAAAAACAAGAAGAAAAACACATGGGTTGCCTCCCAAGAAGCGCCTGATTTAATGTCGCGACATGACGCATGTTACCATCAAATTATTTGAGATGAAGAAGTGCCACCACGTGGCTGTCATCAATTTTTCCCAAGTAGTGCTTGACCCTATGCCCATTTACTCTGAAAACTTCCCCATTTTTGTTCTTCAAATCAAGTGCACCAAACGGGGTCACAAACACCACTTCAAAAGGTCCACTCCATTTTGACTTAAGCTTTCCCGGAAACAGACGTAACCGAGAGTTGAACAAGAGAACCAAGTCACCCACTTTGAACTCCTTGCCACGAGTATATTTATCATGAAGGTACTTCATCTTGTCCTTGTACAAGGACGAACTGGAGTAGGCATGGAATCGGAATTCATCAAGTTAATTAAGTTGCTCCACACGAAGATTTGTTGCCACATCCCATTCGAGATTAAATTTCCTCAAAGTCCACATGTACTTGTGCTCTAAATCAACCGGTAGATGGAAAGCTTTCCAAAACACCAACCGATATGGAGACATACCAATCGGAGTCTTATAAGCAGTCCTATAAGCTCATAGAGCATCATCCAACTTCTTTGACCAATCGGTCCTATTTGCATTGACTGTGTTTGACAATATACTCTTGATTTTCCTATTTGAGACTTCAACTTGGCCACTCGCTTGAGGATGATAAGAAGTAGAAACTTTGTGGTTGACACCATACTTTGCAACCAAAGTGTGAAATGCTCTATTGCAAAAATGAGACCCTCATCACTAATGATTGCACGAGGAGTGCCAAACCTTGTAAAAATGCTCTTCTTGAGAAATGCAACAACACTCCGGGCCTCATTGTTGGGCAAAGCCACAGCTTCAACCCACTTTGAAACATAGTCAACCACCATAAGAATGTGCATGTTCCCACATGAGCTAACAAACGTGCCCATAAAATCAATGCCCCATACATCAAAAATATCAACCTCAAGAAAGGTATTGAGAGGCATCTCATCTTTCTTCGAAATTCCACCCGCTCTTTGACATTCGTCACACCTCTTCACAAGTTCACTTGCATCTTTGTACAAAGTTGGCCAATAAAATCCAGAACTAAGAACTTTGGAAGCCGTCCTCGCCCCACCATGATGGCCACCATAGAGAGAGGAATGACAAGCCTCCAAGATACTCAATTGCTCTTCCTCTGCGACACACCTTCGGATCACACCATCCGTGCAAATCTTGAACAAGTACGGCTCATCCCAATAGAAATCCAAACTATCCCGTTTGAGCTTCTTCCTTTGGTTAGAAGAGAGCTCACACGGGATTATACCAGTCACAAGGAAATTAGCAACGTACGCAAACCATGGCATACAATTCACTGACACCGAAAGGAGTTGTTTGTCGGGAAATAAGTCATTGATCTCTAGGCCATCATAAGGCCCCCCCTCCTCCTCCAAGTGGGACAAGTGGTCCGTCACTTGGTTTTCACTACCTTTTCGGTCCACAATCTCCAAATCAAACTCTTGAAGTCATAAGACCCGTCGCATCAGTATAGCTTTGGAATCCTTCTTCGTCATCAAGTACCGGAGTACGACATGATCGGTATGGACTATGACCTTGGCACCCATAAGATACAACCAAAATTTCTCCATTGCGAACACAATAGCCAAAAGTTCTTTTTTGGTCACCGTGTAGTTTACTTGAGCATCATTCATTGTCTTGCTCGCATAGTACACCAGATGAAATATTTTGTTCACTCTTTGACCAAAAATTGCCCCAATCGCAATATCGCTCGCATCACACATGAGCTCAAAGGGCAAGCTCCAATTAGGTGCGGTAATGATAGGAGTGGTGGTCAACTTATGCTTGAGAAGTTCAAAGGCTTGCATACATTTTTCATCAAACACGAACTTGGCATCTTTTTCCAATAGCTTGCATAAGGCATTCACTACCTATGAAAAGTCTTAGATAAATCTCCGGTAGAACCCCGCATGCCCAAGAAAACTTCGAACCCCCTTGACAGAGGTAGGGGAGGGAGCCTCGAAATCACATCAATTTTTGCTTTGTCTACCTCAATACCATGCTTTGAAAACTACTAAAAAAATCAAGTTTTAGCGACGAACAAATTCTGTAGCTAAATAGAAAAATCCGTCGCTAATCATATTTAGCGACGGGTTAGCAACCGATTATCAAAAGATTCTGCTAGCTACGAGCATTTTAGCTACAGATTAGCGACGACGTTCGCAGTTAATTCTAGTTTTTTTTGTAGTGAAATTTTATGCCAAAGACCTATTCCCTCTTCCACCATAAAGTGGCATTTCTCCCAATTGAGAACAAGATTGGTTTCTTCACAACGGGCCAACACTCTATCAAGATTTTTCAAACACTCATCAAATGAATCTCCCACAACACTAAAGTCATCCATGAACACCTCCAAAATGTCTTCCACCATATCGGTGAAAATGGCCATCATACACCGCTGAAATGTAGCCGGTGCATTACACAACCCAAAAGGCATCCGAGAAAAAGCAAAGGTACCGTATGGACAAGTGAATGTGGTCTTCTCCTGATCTTCCGGAGCAATCAAGATTTGGTTGTACCTAGAATACCCGTTCAAGAAACAGTAGAAGGCATGCCCAGCAAGTCAGTCTAACATCTGGTCAAGAAAAGGCAATGGAAAGTGATCCTTGCGGGTCACTTTATTCAACTTGCGGTAATCCATGCATACCCTCCAACTGGTGACGGTTCTGGTAGGAATCAACTCATTTTGTGAATTTGCAACCACGGTCATGCAACCCTTCTTCGGTACACATTTCACCGGTGAAGTCTAAGAGCTATCAGAGATGGGATACACAACCCCGGCATCCAACCACTTGATCACCTCCTTTTTCACAACTTCTTTCATTGCCTCGTTCAACCTCCTTTGATGTTCCACGGAGGGCTTTGCATCATCTTCCAGAATAATCTTGTTCATACAGAATGCGGGGCTTATCCCCCGGATATCAGCTAGAGTCCATCCAATTGCCTTTTTTCGCTTTTAAAGCACCGCCAATGTGGCATCAACCTTCATGTTAGTAAGACAAGAGGAAAGAGTAACTGACAAAGTAGAACTAGGGCCTAAGAACTCATACCTGAGGTGTGGAGGCAACAACTTTAACTCTAACACCGGAGGCTCCTCAATTAAAGGTTTTATTGGTAGAGTCTTCCGATTCTCAAGGTCCAAGGATAGTTTTCTAGGCTCATAAGAGTAAGAGACCATCCCATGTAAAGCATTCACACACTCCACTCGGCCCTCATCATCATTGACATCAAGATTCAACAATACGGCTTACAAAGGGTCCTCCACATTGATCATTGCACTGGTATCATCAACTATCATGGTCGTGACAAGGTCGACAAAAGAGCACACCTCGGAACAATTGGGCTGCTTCATTGACTTGCACACATGAAAGTCCACTTTTTCATCACCCACCCGGAAAGTGAGTTTCCCTGCTTCCACATCAACTAAGGCATTCCTAGTAGCAAGGAAAGGTCTCCCCAATATGATTGAAACTTCATAATCCACCTCACAATCCAAGATCACAAAATCAGTTGGCAAGATAACTTTGTCCACACGGACAAGCACATCATCAATAATACCCAATGGTTTCTTCATCGTTCTATCTGCCATTTGCAATCTCATGGAAGTCAGCCTCGGTTGCCCAATACCCAAAGTCTTGAAAACTGAGTAGGGCATCAAATTGATACTTGCCCCCAAATCACATAGAGCCTTAGCAATGTCCGCACTCCCAATGTCACGACCTCAGTTCGCCCTCCGTGAACCATCGTGACGGGACCTAGTCTCTACGACTAGGTAAGCCTAAATTGCGGAAGAAAACCCAAAATTTGCGGAAGTAAAATAACTTTAAACAGTAATAAAGTAATAACAGTGTTTAAATATGCCACTCGGCATACACCATATTCAACTCTCAAAACAAAATGTAAATCCAAGACCCGGAAACCCACGAATCACAAGCTAAGATCAATACTACATAGCTCTAACTCCGGAATGTCTAATAAGAATAGAAAAATATAAAAGGGCTAAATACTAAAGCTGAAATATAAAGGGACGTCTACGGCCGCGACATATGTACCTTAAAGTCTCTAGAGCAGTCGCCTACCTCAAGGATGGTAGGCATGAGTAGAGTTACCTGGATCTGCACAACGGTACTCAGTAAGTGCCAAGCCTAACCTCGGTTAGGTAGTGACAAGGAAGGCTAGGGCCCTACTGAGGTTAAATAAAATATAAAGATCGATAGTATAGAACATAACAGTTTAAATAAGTACAGCAGTAAAATAACACAGGATGTACAGGACAACAACAACTATACAGAAGCAAGGTAAACACGGAAAGGAAATACAATTCAGCACCAATAATAACAATCGGGGATCTCCCAGGATACCGTCCTATAGTCCCATATGTACATATCCAATGGATCTCCCGGGATCCCGTCCCGTAGTCCAACTCATAGTGCTGTGCGGGATCTACCGGAATCTCGTTCCGTAGTCCCAAATGTAAATATCTAGTACTGGGGGAATCTACCGGGTGCATTCCCGTATTTCCATACAACTATGCAGGGGGATCTACCGGAATCCCACATCCGTAGTCCCAAAATAAACAGACAAGGGGAGCTACCGGAATCCCACATCCGTAGTCCCAAAATAAATACACAGTAGCAACAGGAAAATATACAGAAATGACAAAAATTTCATATTAAGGCAACAAGTGACTCTATCCTAGCATGCTGCACATAGGCCAAGTAAGACAGGTTGAGCAAATAAAGCAATTAAGTCACTTAGACATGCTTTCCTAAGCTAACAACAGGCTTAATAGTGCAAGTAATAAAAACAGGAAAGGAAACATACTAGTAATTACTTTAAGAAAACCGGATTTCCAACAATTAGCACAAGTACGCACTCGTCACCTCACGTACAAGGCATCTCAATTACCAAATACACTAATACTAAGGGGAAGGTCCCCCACACAAGGTTAGACAACCCACTTACCTCGAACCGGCTCAAAAATCAATCTGAAACCACGCTCTTGCCATGAGTACTCGACTCCAAATGGACCAAATCTATTCAATTCAATTTCATAATGTAAATAACACTTCAAGTAACTGTTCTACAATTAATGTCTAAGCTAATACACGAAATTATGTAAAATGACCAAATTGCCCCTCGGGCCCACGTCTCGGAATCGGGTAAAATTTATAGTTTCAGAATCCTAAAACTCTCACGAGTTTAACCATACAAAAATTATCCAAATTCGATGTCAAATCCCCAATCAAAACTCAATTTCTTGGTCTAAGAACTTTTCCCCAATTTTCATACAAATTTCGAAATTAAAGGATGAATTCATATTTAGATTAATGGGTTACAAGCAAAAAGGAGTCTACAATTTTTACCCAATCGATACCTCTGAAAATTCCTCAAAATCTCGCTCAAATCCGAGCTCCCAAGCTTAAGTTTTGATAAAAATGGCTAAACCCTCGATTTTGAAATCTTATATCTGCCCAGGTAATTCCTTCTTCGCGAACGCAAGGCTACTATCGCGAACGCGATGCACAAAAGTCCTGCTTGCCAAATTCCTCTTTCACGAACGCGAGGTCCACTCGCAAATGCATAGCTTACACGGGCAGACCCTACGCGAACGCGAGGACCATGTCGCAAACACGAAGACCAACGGGTCCTTAACTTCGCGAACGCGGGACATCATCGCGAACGCGAAGCACATTTTAGCTGCTTCACCCAGATGCTCTACGTGAATGCGAGACCCCCTCACGAGCGCGATGAAGGTTTTCTCTGCAACACAACAGCAGAAAATCTGCAATCTTTCCAAGTCCAAAAATGGTCCGTTGAGCATCCGAAACACACCCGAGGCCCCCGGGACCTCAAGCAAAACCTTACAACCAATCCTAAAACATCATTTAAACTTGTTCCAACCTTCGGAATGCTCAAAACAACATCAAAACACCTATTTTTCATCGGATTCAAGCCTAAGAATTCCAAAAACTCAAAAAACACGCTTTCGATCAGAAAGTCTATCAAACCTCGTCCAAATGACCTGAAACTTTGCACACACGTCACATTCAACACTACAGAACTACTCCAACTTCCGGAATTCCATTCCGACCCTCAGATCAAAATCTCACTATCGGACCGGAAACTTCAAAAATTCAACTTTCGGCATTTCAAGCCTAAATTAGCTACGGACCTCTAAAACACAATCCGAACACGCCCCTAATTCCGAAATCACCTAACGGAGCTAACGAAACCATTGGATTTCCATTCCGAGACCGTCTTTACACTGCTCCGGCTATGGTCAACTCTCCAACACTTAAGTTCTCATTTAGGGACTAAGTGTCCCAAAACTCTCCAAAACTCCAAATCGAACATCCCGGAAAATCAAATAGCAGAAATAATCTCGGGGAAAGCAGTTAATAGGGGATCGGAGCATTAATTCTTAAAATGACCGGTTGGGTCGTCACACCCAATGCTGCAAAGAATGGTGAAAGCACCGGGATCTTCAAGCTTTGGGGCAATTGAAGCACTATTGCACTAACTTAGCGGGTCATCTATATAGTTTAAAATCCATGGATCGTTTCTTTGTCACCAAGTCCTTCATGAATTTAGCATAGCCCAGCATTTGTTCAAGAGCCTCCACCAAAGGCACATTAATGGATAAGCTCTTCATCATATCAATGATCTTTTTAAACTGATTCTCATTTTTCTGCTTCGCGAGCCTTTGAGGATAAGGTGGAGGTGGCCTTGGCAAAGGAGCCTTAGCTTTAGGCACAACCGGCTCCAGCATGTCTATTACATGTTCCCTAGACGGGTTCACGTCATTTTGAGTTTCCACCTCGGCATCTTGAATATCAATCCTCACTTCTTCATTCACATTCTCATCAATCATATTTTCAACCACCAAAGGAACTTCATCTTCTTGCAACTCAACTTCATCACTAAAAATTTGCTTTTGTTTGGAGGCATTCACATCACTGCCTTATCCACTCCTTGTAGTTACCGTCATAACATGATTGTTCCCACCCTTCGGGTTTACTATCGTATCACTTGATAGAGCACCCTTAGGGCGAGTATTCAAGGACTGTAGATTTGGCCTAATTGCACCTCCAAATTTCTAATTAAAGTATTATGGGAAGACAACTGAGCATCGGAATCCGCACTCTTCTTCATCATCTGTTCAAACATCATTTCAATTCTCCCCATGTTAGGGTTAGAAGAACTAGAACCTTGGGATGGAAATTGGGGCGCATTGTTTGGCTGTTGGTACATTGGGGGCCTTTGAAAGCCTTGCCCCCGGTTTTCTTGGTTGCCATTGTTCCACCCACCTTGATTGTTGTTACCACCCCAGTTGTTGTTGTTCCCATTCCGGTTACCATGATTGTTATGATTATAGTTCTGATTGCCCCAGTTGGAGTCTGGTTGTTTCCAATTACTATTGCCTTGTTATTGATTGTTTTGGTTGTTCTTCCCCCAATTACTATTGCCTTCGTTCGTCCTCGAACGAGTCAAGAAACATACCTGAAGCCTCAAACAGGTAAGGATATCTGCTCCACATCTCCCGGTCGGTCTCCCAAGTAACCTCCTCCACGGGCTGACCTCTCCACTACACTTTCACTGAAGCTATATCCTTTGATCTCAACTTTGAAACCTGACGACCCAAAATAACTACTGGCTCCACATCATAATTCAAATCACCATCCAACTGAACCGTGCTGAAATCTAGAAAATAAGACGGATCTCCAATATACTTTCGGAGCATAGAAACATGAAATACCGGATGCACACTCGACAAGCTGGGTGGAAAAGCAAGCTCATAAGTCACCTCCCCAATCCTCCGAAGCATCTCAAAATGCCCAATGAACTGAGGACTCAATTACCCTTCTTCCCAAATCTCATAACACCCTTCATGGGTGAAACCTTCAATAGAACCTTCTCACCAACCATGTAGGACACATCCCGAACCTTCCTATCAGGATAACTCTATTTTCTCGACTGCGTTGTACGAAGCCTCTCCTGAATTACCTTCACCTTTTCTAAAGCATCCTGCACCAAGTCTGTCCCCAATAGCCTTGCCTCACCCGGCTCAAACTAACCAACTAGAGATCTATACTGCCTCCCATACAAAGCCTCATATGGAGCCATCTGAATACTCGACTAGTAGATGTTGTTATAAGCAAACTCTGCAAGCGGTAGAAACTGATCCCATGACCCTCCGAAATCAATGACACAAGCACGCAACATGTCCTCCAATATCTAAATAGTGCACTCGGACTGCCCGTCCGTTTGAGGGTGAAAAGATGTGCTCAACTCAACCTGAGTACCCAACTCTCATTGCAATGACCTCCAAAACTGTGAAGCAAACTGAGTGCCCCTATCTGAAATGATAGAAACTGGGACACCATGCAAACGAACAATCTCCCGGATATAGATCTCTACCAACCGCTCTGAAGAATAAGTAGTACACATAGGAATGAAGTGCGCGGACTTGGTCAGCCGATCCACGATCACCCAAATAGCATTGAACTTTTTCAAAGTCCGTAGGAGCCCAACTACAAAGTCCATAGTGATTCGCTCCCGCTTTCACTCTGAATATCCATCTGCTGAAGCACACCACCCGGTCTATGATGCTCATATTTCATCTACTGATTAAGACACCGAGCCACAAATCCCACAATGTCTTTCTTCATCCTTCTCCACCAATAATGCTGTCTCAAATTTTGATACATCTTCACGGCACCCGGATGAATGGAATACCGCGAGCTATGGGCCTCCTCTAGAATCAACTCCCGAAGCCCATCCACATTGGGCACACAAATCCGGTCCTACATCCTCAACACCCCATCATCACCAATAGTCACATCTTTGGCATCATCGTGCTGAACTCTGTCCCTAAGGACAAGTAAATGAGGATCATCATACTGGAGCTCTCTGATGCGATCATATAAGGAAGACCGATAAACCACACAAGCTAATACCCGACTGGGCTCCGAAATATCTAACCTCACGAACCGATTGGCCCAGGCTTGAACATCAACTGCAAGAGGTCTCTCCCCAACTGGAATATATGCCAAACTCCCCATACTCACCTTCTTTCGGCTCAAAGCATCGGCCACCACATTGGTCGTCCCTGGATAGTACAGTATAGTGATATCATAATCCTTTAGCAACTCCAACCATCTCTACTGCCTCAAATTGAGATCCTTCTATTTAAACAAGTGCTGGAGGCTACGATGATCAGTAAACACCTCACAAGACACACCATACAAGTAATGCCTTCAAATCTTCAACGCGTGAACAATGGCAGCCAACTCCAAATCATGAACGGGATGGTTCTTCTCATGGGGATTCAACTGACGAGAAGCATAAGCAATAACTCTACCCTCCTGCATCAATACACATCCCAATACCAACTCTCGAAGCATCACAAACACGATATATGAACCTGAAGTTGATGGCAAAACTAACACTGGAGCCGTGGTCAAGGCTATCTTGAGCTTCAAAAAGCTCTCCTTACACTCATCCGACCATACAAATGAAGCACCCTTCTGAGTCAACTTGGTCAAGGCCGATGCGATAGATGAGAATCCTTGAACAAACCGGTGATAATAACCCGCCAAGCCAAGAAAGCTATGAATCTTTCTGGCTGAGGTCGGTTTGGGACAACTCTGAACCACCTTTATCTTCTTCGGATCAACCTGAATACCCTCATTGGACACCACGTGCCCCAAGAAAGCCACTGAATTGAGCCAAAACTCACACTTGCAGAATTTTGCATAAAGCTTCTCCTCCCTCAATCTCTGCAACACAACTCTCAAGTTCTCCTCCTGACTACACGAATACACCAGAATATCATCAGTGAAGACTATGACAAACGAGTCGAGATAAGGCCGGAACACGCTGTTAATCAAATGCATGAACGCTGCTGGGGCATTGGTCAGCCCAAAAGACATCACCAAGAACTCTTAATGACCATATCGGGTCCTGAAAGCTGTCTTAAGAATATCTGACTCCCTGATCTTCAACTGGTGATAACTTGAACGGAGATGAATCTTGGAGAACACTCTCGCTCCCTGAAGCTGGTCGAACAAATCATCAATATGAGGAAAGGGATACTTGTTCTTAACTGTTACTTTGTTCAACTGCCTATAATCAATGCACATCCTCATAGTGCCATCCTTCTTTTTCACAAATAGAACCGGCGCACCTCAAGGTGACACACTAGGCCGAATGAACCCCTTATCAAGGAGTTCCTAAAGGTGCTCATTTAACTCCTTCAACTCTTCTGGTGACATAGAATACGGTGGAATGGAAATGGGATGAGTGCCCGGCACCAGGTCAAACCAAAATCAATATCCCTGTCCGATGGCATGTCCGGCAGGTCTGCAGGAAATACATCAGGAAAATCCCTCACAACTGGAACAGAATCAATATTGGGAATCTCTGTACCGACATCCCTCATAAAGGTTAGATACGAAAGACAACCCTTCCCAACAATATGTTGGGCCTTCAAGGACTAAATTACCCTACTAGAAACATAATCAGTCAAACCTCGCCACTCAATCTGTGGCACACCCGGTATAGCCAATGTCACTGTCTTAGCATGACAGTCCAGTATAGCACGACACAGAGATAGCCAATCCATGCCCAAAATAACATCGAAATCCACCATACATAATAATAAAAGATCCACTCGGGTCTCCAGACCCCCAATAGTCACCACACACGACCGGTACACACGGTCTACAACAATAGTATCGCCCACCGAAGTAGATACATGAACAGGTGAAACAAAAGACTCACAGGGTGTATCCAAATAACGAGAAAAGTATGATGACACATAAGAAAAGGTGGAACCGGAATCAAATAATACAGAGGCATCTATCTCTGTGGTAGACAGAAACAATACTTGTAATAACAGCATTGGAAGCAATAGCATCGGGTCTAGCTGGAAGTGCATAGAAACGGGCCTGACCGCCACCTGATCGACCTCCCCCTCTAGGGCGACTCCTAGTTGACTGACCTCCACTCCTAGCTGGCTGGGCAGGTGGTGGTGAAGTAACTGGCGCTGAAGCCGATGGCTGAATCCTCTACTGAGATGAACCCGCAAGATGACGAGGACACTGCCTCCACATATGACCCATCTTTCCACACTCAAAGCAACTCCCGAGTGTTGGAGAAGTGTCTGAAGGGAACCCCTAGCAACGGAATGACTAGCAGATGCACCTGGCATAGAAGAGCCCTGAACTGATGGAGCATGGGACGAACTCTAAGCTGGAAGAGCACTAAGTGATGACTGGCTCTGATGAGAACTGTGAGAATCATGACCGGATGACTCCCTACGATTACCTGGGCGAGCTGGCTGAGCACACCTAAATGGACGGCCTCTACCGTGCTGAAACTGACCTCTCGATGAAGCACCACTATAACTACCAGATCCCCGAGGCCGCTTGGCCTCCCTCTCTTCTCTCTCCTGGAGACGAACTAACTCAATCTCACGAGCAATGTCTACAACCTTCACAAAAGTAGCACCAGTAACCCTCTCTCTGGTCATGAGAATACGAAGCTGATAAGTAAGGCCATCAACAGACCTTCTAATCCTCTTTCTATCTGTCGTAACCAACCAAATCGCATGACCAGCTAACTCGGAGAACCTCATCTCATACTGCATCACAGTCATCTCTCCCTGATGCAATCACTCAAACTGCCTGTGCAGCTCCTCTCTGCGAGACCGCGGCACATACTTCTCCAGAAAGAGAACGGATAACTGCTGCCAGGTAAGGGGTGCTACACCAACAGGCCTACGCCTCTCAAAAGCCACCCACCAAGTGAAGACAACTCCAGAAAACTGAAAAGTAGTGAAAGCGACCCTGTTGGTCTCCAGAATACCCGTTGTACGAAGCATCCTCTGACACTTATCCAAGAAACCTTGGGTATCCTCACCCGCTGCACCACTGAAAGTCTGAGGTTGAAGTCTACTAAACCTCTCCAACCTATGTTGCTCGTCCTCTCCAACATAGTCCTGAGCAGCTGCAACCGGCTGGGCTAGATGCGCCCCCTGTGTCTGAGGTCCCTGCATGACCTGCTCAAGTGTGCGAACGGCAGGAGTATGAGTGCCTCTCCCGGCCTGAGAAGTAACTGCGGCTGTAGTAACTAAGACCGCTTGAGCTAGGCCAGTGTATATTCACAGAATCTGAGCCAAGGCCTCCTGAAGACCCGAAATCATAATGGGCATAGCTGGTGCCTGAGTTGGTGCTGCTAGAGCGTCCATAACTAGGACCTGATCCTGGACTAGGGCAACTGGTGGATCTGCAGGTGCTGCCCTAGCTGATGTGCGAGCCACACCTCTGCCATACCGCGACCACGACTGCGCCCTCGGCCTCTAGTGGCCACAGCTGGTGGTACTAGTGGTCGTCCATCCTGGCCGGTAACGCGTGTCCTCAACATGTATGAGAGAATAGAATAACAGAAGTTTAGTACTCGGATCAACAAATTCGCATGACAAGAATTTCAAGAATATGAAGTTTTTCCTAAAGGTTTTGTAGCCTCTCACAGATAAATACAGACGTCTCCGTACCGATCCGCAAGACTCTACTAAACGTGCTCATGACTCGTGAGACCTATGTAACCTAGGCTCTGATGCCTGCTTGTCACGACCCTAAACCCGAACCTGGTCGTGATGGCGCCTCTCGTGAAGACAAGGCCAGTCAACACGTTCCCAATTCATTTTTAAGCAATTAAGTAATAAAACGAAGTCTTAATAATCTTAAATCCTAAAATAAGGTAAATAATACAGTTTGCAGAAAAAGACATATCCCGACATCGGGGTGTCACCAGTCATGAGCATCTATAATAATACTACAAGTCTAAATAGTCCACTATTACATAACTAAAATAGAAGGAAATAAGATAGAGGGAGAAGCACTGGGCTACGAATCGACGGGCAGCTACCTAGTGAATCTCCGGAATCTGCTGGACAGCTCTCAACTCTCGCAAGCAGGACCTGATGTGCCTGAATCTGCACACGGGTTGCAGGGAGTAAAGTGAGTACTCCAACTCAGTGAGTAATAACAATAAATGCAGACTGAGTAATAACAAAACCACGTAAAGGTACATCAATAGACTATAAAGAAGCAGTAAAGGCAACGAAATAGTGAAAAATAGGTAAAGTCACTTTAGTTCAATTAAAACTTCTTTGGAATGCCTTTTTAACAGTTAAGCAAGTAAATGACAGGCAATTATGAAAGATAAACACATAAAGGACCGCCCCTCGGGCACAATACCAACATAATCAGCCCATCGGGCAACACATGGAACAATATCAGCCCCTCGGGTTATATCTCACATCACAATGGGAACTCGTGCTCACTGGGGGTGTGCAGACTCCTGGAGGGGCCCCATACGGCCCAAGCGCAATATCAAGCCATCTTGTGGCGTACAATCTCAGGCCCTCGGCCTCATAATCATAAATCAGTGTATCCTCACAACACAGGCCCCCGGCCTTACTCAGTCAGAATCTCATAAGTCACTCGGGCAACGATAAAACATGATGCTCAGTCCAAATTATCATTTAGAATATCATTTAATGTATTAAAACAAAGTAACCATGGCTGAGTTATGAAAGCAGTAGAATATAACATGACTGAGTACAAGTATAAAGTCAAAACAGTGAGGAAATATCAGTAAAAATCCCCTAAGGGTCCAAATAGTTGGCACGAGGTCCAAATATGGCATTCAGCGCAAAACATGATGATAGCAAATAGTTTTTCAATCAAATATAGGTAAAACAGTCATACGGGATGGACTAAGTCCAAATCCCCAATGGTGCACGACCCCACGCTCGTCATCTTGCGTGTCTATCACCTCAATATAGCACAACGATGTGCAATCCGGGGTTTAATACCCTCAAGACAGCATTTACAATCATTACTCACCTCTACTCGGTCCAAATCTCTAGCTCGTGATGCCTTTGCCTCTCGAATCGGCCTCCAAAGGCTCCAAATCTAACCAAAATCAGTGCAAAACCATCAAAATATGTAAGGGAACAAAACTCACTCAAAAGAAATCAAATTACAACACAAATCCTGAAATTGGCCAAACCCGACCTCCTGGCCCACGTCTCGAATTCTGACAAAAATTACATCAATGGACTCCTTATCATTCCCCGAGTTCATTCATACCAAAAGCATCAAAATTCCAACCACAAACGACCCCTCAAATCCCAAATTCTATGTCTCCAATTACAAACCCTAGTTCTTCAACATTAGGCTTAATTTTCATAATTAATTAGGTAGAATTCACATTAGAACCGAGTACTAGGTCCATAAATCTTACCTCCAAGTGTTTTCCCTTGAATTCCTCTTCAATCCTCTTCAAAAAGCTCCAAAATCGCTCAAAAATGGTGGAAGTTAACCCCAAAATCGCGGACCAAATGGCTATTTAAACATTCTGCTCAGGCATCAAATCCTTCTTCGTGAATGCGGTCAATGCCTAACGTTCGCGAAGCACAAACTTACTTTGACCAAAAATTCCTTCATCGCGATCGCGACACCCAGCTCACGAACGCGAATGCTTAGCTCCCTAACTCATCGCGAACGCGACTCCCCTTCCGCGAACGCGAAGAACAAATCAACCTCAACCCAGCCGCTCAACTTTCCTCTACGCGAACGTGGCATCACCTCACGAACGCGATGCACAAGACCCCAGCCCTTCGAGAACACGGGGCCTCCCTCGCGAACGCGAAGGCTAAATCCTCAGCCTCACCTGCTAACCCTTCGCGAACGCGGAGGCCATTTTTCTGCAACACTGAACAACAGTTTTTTACATTTTTCCAAATCATGAAATGGTCTGATTAACCACCTGAAACTCACCCGAGGCCCCTGGGACCTCAACCAAGCATACCAACATATTCCATAACATCATTCAAACTTGTTCCAATCTTTGGAATGCTCAAAACAACACCGAAACACCAAATTCGCATAGGATTCAAGCCTAAGAATTCCAAAATCTTCTAATTTACGCTTTTGATAAAAAACCCAACCAAACCACGTCCGAATGACCTGAAATTTTGCAAAAACATCCCAAATGACACAACGGAACTACTGCAACTCCCGGAATTCCATTCCGACCCCTATATCAAAATCTCACCTATCAACCGGAAAATGCCAAAAATCCAATTTCGCCAATTCAAGCCTAAATCTACTCCGGACCTCCAAAACACATTCCGATCACGCTCCTAAGTCCCAAATCACCTCCCGAAACTATCCGAACTATCGGAACTCACATCCGAGCCCTCTAACACATAAGTCAACATCCGATTGACTATTCCAACTTAAGCTTCCTCAAAAGAGATCAAGTGTCTCAAACCTTACCAAATCCTTTCTGAACCCAAGCCAACCAACCCTATCACACATAGAATCGATAAACAAAGAAATAAAAAATAGAAATGAGGGAAACAGAGCAATAACTCATGAGACAACTGATCGGGTCGTCACAGGTGATGAAAGGCAATATGGTCGTTCCAAGCCCTTCACGGAAATTCTTGGTGGTAGTGACCCTTTTGAAAATTTTCTAACAACCACAATTGCAGCAAAAAGTTACAACCCTCAAAATGTGTGACCCCTCTTTGGCAGCGCTCCACAGCCATGTAGATGTCGGCTATGATCATGGGGACTATAGTGTATGTCTGTCCATTGATCCCTTCCATCAAAGTCTTGGAAACCATGGCTAACCTAGTGTGGATTCTTTCCCTTTTCATTGGGAATACTATCAGGCCCAATAAGCATACAATGAACACGAACATTCTGCGGTGGGCGTGACCCAGATTCTTGTTTTAAAATGATTTCTTCCGCAAATTTGGTTTATCTTCTGCACTTTAGGATTACCTAGTCGTAGAGACTAGGTGCCATAATGATGGTTCACGGAGGGCGAACCGAGGTCGTGACAGAAATAAACCTACCTTTCGGTATAGCAATGTTCCCCTTCCATTCAATGGTGGGTTCACCATGAAACTGAAACCTAACTATCTTTGTACAACAGTCAACATTTACATAGCATGAGGCCAACCAGTCCATTCCCATTATCACATCGAAATCAACCATTTCTAACTCAAATAAATTTGTCGAGGTTTGACGACTACAAATCATCACAGTGCAACCTCTATATACCCTTCTAGCAATCACAAAATCTCCTATCGGAGTAGATACCGCGGGGTTTACTTATCAATTCAGGTTCAACGCCAAATAAGTGAGAGAGATCTCATCATGGTAGGTACGGTAGGACTTGCTATGGGCATACCTCTCATACAGGTATTCAAAGGTATGTAAGATTCTTTCAGGCATACCAGGTCAGCATTCTTCTTCAACCTCATCATCTTTAAGAACCCTTTACCGGTACAGTTCTCTGGTACCAATAACCCGGGACTATCCCAAGTCAACCCCGCAAGCCCTCCAACTTCTTCTAGAAGTGGTGTCATTTCTATGTCGCCGAAACGGAACACAGACCTCTCACTGTCCCAGAACAAAGTGGCAGCCTCGATCAACTTGTTGTTTGGCTCAATGTCTAGCAGGGAAGGCAAGTTACCCAGGTAACTCCTTACATGTTTCTTGTCACTTGAGGAAAAGTCCTCCCACCAATCTAGCAGCAATGGTGGAATGTTGCTAACCATATCGAATCTGGGGATCTCGTGCCTCATTTTCTGCAAAACAAAAGGGTTAGGCCTTTCTCCCCCACCAGACTCGACTATTTATACATTCATGATTAGTATATTGGCATTTAGTTCTCCAAATTAATGCATAGAACGTGGTTGTGTCCGACCCCGGTGGACTTTGGATAAGGCCCATCTTAAAGGATCATTATGTGGACAACATAATGGATCCGACTAGGTTTGACGATGATGCATGCACAATTTCGATCGGCGTAAGGTTGCTATAAGGTTTAAGACTGGTACCCTCAAACGGACAACTTGAGGGGGAAAGGCACAGAACCGTCGACTGCACCGCTGATCGACTGGTTTTACCGCAAATAAGCCTTTCCAAATTTAAGGGTAATAAATAGGAAAAGCGCAACCACTCATCAAGCGTTGCTATAGGATTTGATACGCACGAGTGGAATATGATGTAGAGCAGGATTTATGCAGCAATTAATAGCATGTAGTCAAGTATTTGCTCTTAGCAAAAATAAATATAGTATTTAAATAATTGAAAAGATAGTTACAGAAAAAGGAAACAAAGAGACAAGTCAGTTTTAGGAATAAAGAATCATAAAGACTTAAAAGAAAATAGGCAGTTAAATTCAAATAAGGGAAAAAGGTACGGGATAAAGCATTCTTGGACTAATTCATCAAAGATAAGTTTGTTATGGTAAGAGCCTAAAGGTATCCCCAGCAAAGTCGCCATGTTGTCGTGCCCCCTTTTTCCTCCA
The DNA here is from genome assembly GCF_000715075.1 of Nicotiana tabacum. Taxonomy (NCBI): domain Eukaryota; kingdom Viridiplantae; phylum Streptophyta; class Magnoliopsida; order Solanales; family Solanaceae; genus Nicotiana; species Nicotiana tabacum. The sequence goes on from NC_134082.1 coordinate 116,380,124, forward strand.
CGGAGAAAGTTTGGGTTCTGACATTCATGGGGGGCAATAACTCATTTCCTTTTGGGATTTGGATATTTAAAGAGTCGCCACCTAATGGATTATGATGTGTTAGGGCACCTAGAGCGATTAACTCTTAGACTAGTTTGCATTACCAGAGATTTAGTATAATGGCTCAAAATAACCTTGAGGGGAAGGTGTTAGGAAACCCTCTCGGTCCACAATGGTGGATCCCGGCCAAACTTATACTTATGAATTAATCCTTTAACAAATAAACGGCTAAACACATACTTGCAAATAAGTGCATGTTTTGGACATTAGATGACTCAAATAATAATAAGACAAATAATTTGAGCAAGTTGCATATAACAGAGTAAAGTTTAAACATCAGAAATTGGGAAAAGGGGCCCTAGGTTGGTTAGCATACAGGATCACTCCACACAATGCCTGGTAAACACTCCTCAGTAAGGGGCTACACGTGACATTAGCGCGTAGTCTATCATATCCTTTTCTACCCAATTCCCCCCCTCCCCCGGTCATAACCTAAAGCATTCTAATAACCTTTTAGAATGTCTTATGCGTGCACTACCCGTCCCTTCCTCGTGGCCCTGGAGGTATTTTAGGACCTCTACTTTTGGACAGTTCTAGATCCTCCTAAGGTTTTAAAGGATAAAAGTACAGGCGTCAATCAAGAATAGTTAGGACTGCATTTAAAGGGAACAAGTTATAGGCCCACAGTTACCTCCACAAATATAACAAATAAATGCATGTCTTCAAACAACAGTCAAGTATTTAAGAGAAGATCCTAGAACATGGTATCTAGGTGAGCAAGGATTACACAGCATTGAATTAGGACAAAGTGTCAAAATCCTATTTGGCTTGCCTACTGATTTAAACCTGTTAAATCTGGGCAGTTTAAATAGCAAAAGCATAGTTTCAGAGTTGCAGAATTTTAATCGCCCTATAGGCTTGCCTAAACACATAACAGTGATGTCTTAAGAGCAGGATATCTACGTTGGTCAGTAAAACAGTGAACAGTTTTTAAACGGATACTTAAGATACTATAGGCATGCTTTTTAGTGATAGTAAATTAAGGCAGTGTTTGAAAACTCATTAAAGAAGCGGACAGTTGATTAAACCAATTCAAAAGGAACTAACACTGATTTATTTAACTAAACTAATTTTAGTTCTATAGGCAGGATTTCTGATTTTAATTCCTATAGGCACGGTATCTAATTGTTAAGAGTTTATGTTGGAACTTATAGGCATGATTTCTAGTGAAACAAATGTAAATACATGTTATAACAGAAACTTAATCGCTTTACACTCTATAGGCATGATATCTAGTTATTGAATTCATTTAGATCCTATAGGTATGATTTCTAATATTGTGAAAGTAAAGCAAACATAGTAAGTGTATTAACACAATGTTATATGCATGGTATCTACCCGAATTACCCAACAGATATAACTACCCATCCCTTTTTCACTAATCACCCCAATGTTGTTTATAAATAATTATTACATACTAGCTAAATAAATTACATAAACAAATAAAGAAGCAAAAAAAGAAGTTACACTATAGGGAGCCTGAAGCAGGCCCAAATATACCAAACTGTCCATAGCCTCATATGCCAAAGTTTCATAGCCTTTCTTATGTCCGGGTGTGTCAGAGTTCCCTAAGGACCCCAAGGATCCCGGGCAGTGCTCACACCTAGACTTCATAACCAGAACTGAGTAAATGCAGTGTGGAAGAGCCAGCTCCAGTGCATCAGAGTTCAGAGGGATCTCACAAGGATCCCAAGGCAGTCACACACTTGAGGGGCAAAACTTAAGGACCTAAGAGTAGAGTGAGCGTGCTTGAGATAGTTTTGAAAAGGTTTTAATAAGAAATCAGTATTTGAAAAAGACTCGGTTGAAGTAGTTTTATAAAATAGGAGAATTGTTCAGTAAAATAATTTTTGACAAGAATTGTGTAATCACACAAACAACAAATCAAACATAGAGCCGAAACAGGTTCAGCAACACTCAAATAACAACCCTTCACACATGGGTAATTGGGGCTAGGAACACATAATACATGTAAACAGAAGTCTTTGCAATTAAGGAGGTAGCTAATAGTGCAAACAGTAAGACAGGGATTCGGGGTTGCTAATTAGAACATAGTTATAGAATCAGAGGTGCTTTAGGGGGTTTATGGGATTGGGGATAGCTAATGATACAACATAGTAAGAATTTCAAAACCAACATAGAATCGGACAACTTAGGGTAACAAAAATTGCTTTGCAAAGAAAGGTTCATATAGAGACTAAATAGCAAGTAAACCAACATTCAAAAACAAGGTAGAGTCAAATTTAGACAGACTACAAGTTCATAACACATGCTAAACCTAGAAAGGGGTAGGACATAACTAACAAGCTAGGTGGATCAATAGGTCAATTACATGTTGAACAGCAAAACACTAGATAGAAACAGATTAAGAATATGATAAACTGAAGCAGTAGGAAACACATTGGTTTGAGAGCTGGAATTTAAAATCAGAACATACCAGTAAAGAGAGTAAACACAAGGTGAAGAACAAGAGAGTGTAATAATTAGCCTTGGCTTGCAGCCAGCTAATTTAGTAACAATAGTAAGTAACAAAAGAAAGCAGAAGAGCTTTTGAGTGTTTGAGTATGACGACCCGGCTAGTCGTCTCATGAATTACCGCTTCATTTTCCCCATTTCTGCTTTTTTATGCTTTGTTTATCCATGTTATGTGGTATCGGGTCGGTCGGATCGAGTTCGGAAAAGGATTTGGTTAGGTTTGAGACACTTAGTCTCTTTAGAGTGAGGTTTAATTGGAAAAGTCAACCGGATGTTGACTTGTGTGTTAGATGGCTCGGATGTGAGTTTCGATGATTCGGTTAGCTTCAGGAGGTGATTTGGGACTTAGGAACGTGATCGGAATGAGTTTTGGAGGTTCGGAGTAGATTTAGGCTTGAATTGGAGAAATTGGATTTTTAGCGATTTTTGGTTGGTATGTGAGATTTTGATATAGGGGTCGAAATGAAATTCCGAGAGTTGCAGTAGTCTGTTGTGTCATTTGGGATGTGTGTGCAAAATTTTAGGTCATTCAGACGTGGTTTTGTGGGGTTTTTGATCAAAAGCGGAATTTAGAAGTTTTTAAAAACTTAGGCTTGAATCTGATGTGTTTTGGTCGATTTGATGTTGTTTGAGGTGTTTTAAAGATTGGAACAAGTTTGAACAAGATTTTGGGATATGTTGGTGCCGTTGGTTGAGGTCCCGGGGGCCTCGGGTGAGTTTCGGATGGTCAATCGGACCATTTCATGCCTTGGAGAGTTGCAGATTTTGGAGTTCAGCTGTTGCAGAGTTTTTACTCTTCGCGATCGCGTAGGGGATCTCGCGATCGCATAGAACTGTTGTGGGGGTAGTCCAGTTTGCTCAGTGCATTCATGAAGCTAGGGAAGCGATCGCATAAGGTAAAGGCATTGCTGATCGTGAACGCGTGGAGTGGGTCGCGTTTGCGTAGAGTTAAGTGGACCAGGGGTCTTGGCTTGAGAATCGCGTTCGCATAGGGTTACTTTTGGGAGCTAAGAATTTGTGCTTCGCGATCGCGAAGCATGTCCCGCGATCGCAATGAAGGAATTTAGGCCTGGGCAGAAGGTTTAAAAGGTCGTCTCGTCCACGAATGTAGGGTTTATTTCTTCCATTGTTGGTCATTTTTGGAGCTATTTGAAGGAGATTGAAGAGTGATTCAAGGGGAATCACTTGGAGGTAAGAATTTTGGATTTAAAACTCGATTCTATTGCGAAATCTACCTAATAAATCATAGAATCTAAGCCTAAAATTGAGGAATTAGGGCTTGAGATTAAGAGACTTTAAAATGAGAATTTGAGGGGTCATTTTGACTCCGATTTAAGTTTTCTTGGTATGTATGGACTCGTGGGAGGATAAGGATTCCGTTTATGTAATTTTTATCGAGTTTCGAGACGTGGGCCCGGGGGTCGGGTTTGGCCAATTTCGAGATTTTGGCATAATTTGATTATTTTCGTTTGGGCGTCGTTCCCTTAGCATATTTTGACGCCGTGATTCTGATTTTGGATAGATTCGACGCGAGTGGAGGCCGATTCGAGGGGCAAAGGCATCACGGAGTAGTATTTTCACCGGTTTGAGGTAAGTAACCATTGTAAATTTGGAACTAAGGGTACAAACCCCCGTATTTGACTTGTTTTTGATAAATGCGGTGATGCACATGCTAGGTGACAAGCGTGTGGGCGTGCACCGATAGGGATTGTGAATTGGTCCATCCTAGCGACTATTAAGCCGCGTATTTGATTTGAAACCTTATGATATTCCGTACTTTAGTCATCTATACTGTATTATGGGTTGTATCCCTTGTTTGGGGCCTTGTGCCGACTTGTTAAGACCCTTAAGGGCATTTTTACTATTTTTCTCACTTTACTTGTTGAAAGCATATCCTCAATCATGTTTTACCTGTTTAAATATTTAAAACTGGTTTTATGACTCTACTTCTAATTGTGAGGATTGTTTGGGCTGAGTTCCCTAATTTCTATTGTTGTGCCCGAGAGGCTGTGAGGTTAATGACTGAGAGAGGTCGAGAACCTAATAGTTAGGATGTTATATGTATATATTATAGAACGGGTTGCACGTCGTAGCGATACTTATACGCATTGGGCTGCACTCCGCAGCGATATGTATACTAGATCGGGCTGCACGCCGCAGTGATATATATATTGGATCTGGCTGTGTGCCGCAGTGATTTGATGTTTGGGCTGTAGGAGCCGTTCCGGAGTCTGTACACCCCCAGTAAACGTAGTCGAGTATAAATTACGGATCGGGCTGCACGCCATAGCGGTTACTATGATTCCTATTATTATGAGATATTAATGAGCCTGAGTGCTGAGAGTGAGTACTAAGTGACGAGAGTGAGTCACGAGTGACTGAGAGGCTGCCCGAGAGACCATATTCTAAGTGATACCATGCCCGAAGGGCCCAGTTATGATATCTTCACTAATTTCACTCTTCTTTTAAAAATAGCCTTTGTTGGAAAGATTGCTAAGTATATGATTTCAAGTGTTTAAACTGAAATTGATGATTTTACGACGAAACTGGTTTTAAACTATGAAATGGATTTATTATCCTGTTATTTATTCAGTTATATGATTTTTAACTGCTCGTCACTACTTTCAGACCTTATTTACTTTAGTTACTTACTGAGTTGGTGTACTCACGTTACTCCTTGCACCTTGTGTGCAGATCCAGGTGCCCAAGTGGCAGAGTGAGGGTCCTCAGCTGATCCAGAGGTTGCCGGAGATTTGAAGGTAAGCTGTATGGCGTCTGCAGCCCTGTTTTCTCCTTCTTATCTTGTTTTTTTCTGCATTTTCTAGACTTGTGTTGTATCAGACAGTCAGTTATGTAGTAGAGACTCTAGACTCGTGACACCAAATATTTGGGGCTATGTAGTTCATGTTTATTCGACTTTCGCTTATATTTTGTTGTTTTAAACAGTTATTATGAAAATTTGGTATCTAAACCTGTGTTAGAAATGGTTTTATAAAAGGAACTTGTTGTGGTTAATGGTTTGGGTTAGCTTGCCTAGTAATGTGATAGGCGCCATCACGACCGGGTATTTGGAGTCGTGACAAATTGGTATCAGAGCCTAGGTTACATAGGTCTCGTGAGTCATGAGCCGGTTTAGTAGAGTCTCGCGGATAGGTATGGAGATGTCTGTATTTATCCTCGAGAGGCTGCAGAACCTTTAGGAAAATCTTCATATTCTTGAAATTCTTGTCGTGCAAATCTGTTGATCCAAATACTAAATTTCTGTTATTTCATTCTCTCACAGATGGTGAGGACACGTGCTACCGGGTAGGGTGGACGACTACCAGTTCCACTAGTTGGGCCACCAGAGGCCAAGGACGCGGTCGAGGTCGTGGTAGGGGCGGAGCAGCTAGGGCAGCACCTGCAGATCTATCAGTTGCCCTAGTTCAGGATCAAGTCCCAATTGTGGACGCTACAGCAGCACCAGTTCAGGCACCAGTTGTGCTTATCGTGATTCCAGGCCTTCAAGAGGCTTTGGCTCAAATCTTATCAGTGTGTATCGGTTTGGCTTAGGCGGTTTCAGTAACTACGGCCGCAACTACTTCTTAGGCCAGGGGAGGCACCCAGACTCCCGTTGCTCGCACACCTGAGTAGGTTGTACAGGGACTCAAGACACTGGGGGCACCTCCAGCCTAGCCGGTTGCACCAGCTCAGGAGTTTTTGGTACCAATTATGTCGGACGACGAGCAGTGTCGACTAGAGAGGTTTGGTAGACTCAAGCCTCCAACTTTTAGTGGTGCAGAGGGCGAGGATCCAAGGGGTTCTTAGATAAGTGCCAGAGGATGCTTCGTACAGCGAGGATTCTAGAGACCAGTGGTGTAGCTTTTACCGCCTTTCAGTTTTTTGGGGTTCCCTTCACTTGGTGGGAGGCATATGAGAGGCGTAGGCCTATTGGTGCAGCGCCCCTTACTTGGCAACAGTTCTCTGTTCTCTTTCTGGAAAAGTATGTGTCACAGTCTCACCGAGAGGAGCTGTGCAGGCAGTTCGAGCAGTTGTGTCAGGGAAAGATGACTGTGACACGGTATGAGATGCGGTTCTCTAAGTTAGCTCGTCATGCGGTCTAGTTGGTTCCGACAAATAGTGAGAGGATTATGAGGTTTGTTGATGGTCTCACATATCAGCTTCGGATTCTCATGACTAGGGAGAGGGTGATAGGTGCTACTTTCGAGGAGGTTGTTGACATCGCCTGTGAGATTGAGTCGGTTCGCCGCCAGGAGTGAGAGGAGAGAGGGAGGCCAAGAGGCCTCGGGGATCTGGTAGCTTTAGTGGTGCTCCTTCGAGGGGTCAGTTCCAGCAGGGTAGAGGCCGCCCATTTAGGCATGCTCATTCAGCTCGCCCAGGTTATCGTAGGGCATCATCAGGTCATGATTCTCACAGTTCTCATCAGAGCCACTCATCACTTAGTGCCCTTCCAGCCCAGAGTTCGTCCCGTGCTCTATCAGTTTAGGGTTCTTCCATGTCAGGTCCTTCAACTGGTCATTCCAGTGCCAAGGGTTCCCTTCAGTCCCCATCCCCAGCACTGGCGAATTGTTTATAAGTGTGGAGAGTTTGGGCATATGAGGAGGCAGTATCCTCGTCTTCATGATGGTTAGTCTTAGCAGAGGGGTCAGCCCTCGGGGAGGTTGATCAAGTGGTGGTCAGGCCCGTTTCTATGCTCTTCCGGGTAGACCAGATGTTGCTGCTTCAGATGTTGTGATTTCAGGTATTGTTTCAGTCTGCCACAGAAATGCCTCTGTATTATTTGATCCCGATTCCACCTTTTCTTATGTGTCATCATACTTTGCTCGTTATCTGGATACGCCCCGTGCGTCACTTGTTTCACCTGTTCATGTATCTACTCCAATGGGAGATACTGTTGTTGTAAACCGTGTGTATCGGTCATGTGTGGTGACTATTGGGGGTCTGGAGACCCGAGTGGATCTTTTATTATTGTGTATGGTGGATTTTGATAACATTTTGGGCATGGACTGGCTATCTCCGTGTCGTGCTATTCTGGACTGTCATGCTAAGACAGTCACATTGGCTATACAGGGTGTGCCACGGATTGAGTGGCGAGGTTTGACTGACTATGTTCCCAGTAGGGTAATCTCATTCTTGAAGGCTTAGCGTATGGTTGGGAAGGAATGTCTTTCGTATCTAGCCTTCGTGAGGGATGTCGGTGTTGAGATTCCCATTATTGATTTTGTTCTAGTTGTGAGGGATTTTCCCGATATGTTTCCTGTAGACCTGTCGGGCATGCCATCGGACAGGCACTTTAATTTTGGTATTGACCTGGTGTCGGGCACTCAGCCCATTTCTATTCCGACATATCGTATGCACCAGCGGAGTTGAAGGAATTAAAGGAGCAGCTTCAGGAACTCCTTGATAAAGGGTTTATTCGGCCTAGTGTGTCACCTTGGGGTGCTCTGGTTCTAATTGTGAAGAAAAAGGATGACACTATAAGGATGTGCATTGATTATAGGCAATTGAACAAAGTAACAATTAAAAACAAGTATCATTTGCCTCGCATTGATGATTTATTCGACCAGCTTCAGGGAGTGAGAGTGTTCTCCAAGATTGATCTCCGTTCAGGTTATCACCAGTTGAAGATCAGGGATTCATATATTCTTGAGACAACTTTCAGGACCCGATATGTTCATTATGAGTTCTTGGTGATGTCTTTTGGGTTGACCAATGCCCCAGCAGCCTTCATGCATTTGATGAACAACGTGTTCTGACCTTATCTCGATTTGTTTGTCATAGTCATCATTGATGATATTCTGGTGTATTCGCGTAGTCAGGAGGAGGACGCGGAGCATTTGAGAGTTGTGTTGCAGAGATTGAGGGAGGAGAAGCTTTATGCAAAATTCTCCAAGTGTGAGTTTTGGCTCAGTTCAGTGGCTTTCTTGGGGCACGTAGTGTCTAGCGAGGGTATTCAGGTTGATCCGAAGAAGATAGAGGCGGTTCAGAGTTGTCCCAGATCATCCTCTGCCACAGAGATTCGCAGCTTTCTTGGTTTTGCAAGCTATCATCGTCGGTTTGTTCAGGGATTCTCATCTATCGCATCGCCCTTGACCAAGTTGATTCAGAAGGGTGCTTCATTTGTATGGTCAGACAAGAGCGAGGAGAGCTTTCAGAAGCTCAAGACAGCTTTGACCACAGCTCCAGTGTTAGTTCTGCCATCAGCTTCAGGTTCATATACCGTGTATTGTGATGCTTTGAGAGTTGGTATTGGTTGTGTTTTGATGCAGGAGGGTAGAGTTATTGCTTATACTTCTCATCAGTTGAAGCCCCATGAGAAAAACTACCCCGTTCATGATTTGGAGTTCGCTGCCATAGTTCGCGCGTTGAAAATTTGAAGGCATTACTTGTATGGTGTGTCTTGTGAGGTGTTTACTGATCATCGTAGCCTCCAGCACTTGTTCAAACAGAAGGATCTCAATTTGAGGCAGCGGAGGTGGTTGGAGTTGCTTAAAGATTATGATATCACAATATTGTACCATCGGGGGAAGGCCAATGTGGTGGCCAATGCCTTGAGCCGAAAGGCGGTGAGTATGGGGAGTTTGGCATATATTCCAGTTGGGGAGAGACCTCTTACAGTTGATGTCCATGCCTTGGCCAATCGGTTCGTGAGGTTAGATGTTTCGGAGCCCAGTCGGGTTTTGGCTTGTGTGGTTTCTCGGTCTTCCTTATATGATCACATCAGAGAGCGCCAGTATGATGATCCGCATTTGCTTGTCCTTAAGGACAGAGTTCAGCATGATGATGCCAGGGATGTGACTATAGGTGATGATGGGGTGTTGAGGATGCAGGGCCGGATTTGCGTGCCCAATATGGATGGGCTTCGGGAGTTGATTCTGGAGGAGGCCCATAGCTCGCGGTATTCCATTCATCCGGGTGCCGCGAAGATGTATCAGGATTTGAGACAACATTATTGGTGGAGAAAAATAAAGAAAGACATTATAGGATTTGTAGCCCGATGTCTCAATTGTCAGCAGGTGAAATATGAGCATCAGAGACCGGGTGGCTTACTTTAGCAGATGGATATTCTCGAGTGGAAGTGGGAGAGTATCAATATGGACTTTGTAGTTGGACTTCCACGGACTTTGAGGAAGTTCGATGCTATTTGGGTGATTGTGGATCGGCTGACCAAGTCCGCGCACTTCATTCCTGTGTGTACTACTTATTCCTCAGAGCGGTTGGCAGAGATCTATATCCGGGAGATTGTTCGGTTACATGGTGTCCCAGTTTCCATCATATCAGATAGGGGCACTCAGTTTACCTCGCAGTTTTGGAGGTCTATGCAGCGAGAGTTGGGTACTCAGGTTGAGTTGGGCATAGCTTTTCACCCTCAGGTGGACGGATAGTCCGAGCGCACTATTCATATATTGGAGGACATGTTGCGCGCTTGTGTCATTGATTTCGGAGGGTCATGGGATCAGTTTCTACCACTTGTAGAGTTTTCTTATAACAACAGCTACCAGTCGAGTATTCAGATAGCTCCGTATGAGGCTTTGTATGGGAGGAGTTGTAGATCTTCAGTTGGTTGGTTCAATCCCGGTAAGGCTAGACTATTGGGGACAGACTTGGTGCAGGATGCCTTAGTAAAGGTGAAGGTGATTCAGGAGAGGTTTCGTACAGCATAGTCAAGGCAAAAGAGTTATGCTGACAAGAAGGTTCGAGATGTATCCTACATGGTTGGTGAAAAGGTACTGTTGAAGGTTTCTCCCATGAAGGGTGTTATGAGAATTGGGAAGAAAGGTAAATTGAGTCCTCGGTTCAGTGGACCTTTTGAGGTGCTTCGGAGGATTGGGAAGGTGGCTTATGATCCTGCTTTTCCACCCAACTTGTCGAGCGTGCATTCGGTATTTCATGTCTCTATGCTCTGGAAGTATATTGGGGATCCGTCTCATGTTCTGGATTTCAGCACGATTCAGTTGGATGATGATTTGACCTATGATGTGGAGCCAGTAGCTATTTTGGGTCGTCAGGTTCGAAAGTTGAGGTCAAAGGGCATAGCTTCAGTGAAAGTACAGTGAAGAAGTCGGCCCGTGGAGGAGGCTACCTGGGAGACCGAGCGGGAGATGCGGAGCAGATACCCTCACCTGTTTGATGCTTCAGGTATGTTTCTTGACTCGTTCGAGGACGAACGTTTGTTTAAGTTGGGGAGGATGTGATGACCCGACCAGTCGTCTTATGAATCACCGCTCTGTTTTCCCCATTTCTGCTTTTTTATGCTTTCTTTATCCGTGTTATGTGGTATCGGGTCGGTCGGATCGAGTTCGGAAAAGGATTTGGTAAGGTTTGAGACACTTAGTCTCTTTAGAGTGAGTTTTAGTTGGAAAAGTCAATCGGATGTTGACTTGTGTGTTAGAGGGCTCGGATGTGAGTTCCGATGATTCGGTTAACTTTGGCAGGTGATTTGGGACTTAGGAGCGTGATCGGAATGAGTTTTGGAGGTTCGGAGTAGATTTAGGCTTGAATTGGTAAAATCGAATTTTTGGCGATTTCCGGTTGGTAGGTGAGATTTTGATATAGGGATCAAAATGGAATTCTGAGAGTTGCAGTAATTCCGTTGTGTCATTTGGGACGTGTGTGCAAAATTTCATGTCATTCGGACGTGGTTTGGTAGGGTTATTGATCAAAAGCGAAATTTAGATGTTTTTGGAAACTTAGGCATGAATCCGATGTGTTTTGGTCGATTTGATATTGTTTGAGCTATTTTTAAGATTCGTACAAGTTTGAACAAGGTTTTGGGATATGTGGTGCCTTTGGTTGAGGTCCCGGGGGCCTCGGGTGAGTTTTGAATGGTCAATCGGACCATTTCATGCCTTGGAGAGTTGCAGATTTTGGAGTTCAGCTGTTGCAAAGTTTTTACTCTTCGCAATCGCGTAGGGGTCTCGCGATCGTGTAGAGCTGTTGTAGGGGCAGTTCAGTTTGCTAAGTGCGTTCGCGAAGCTGGGGATGCGATCGCATAAGGTGAAGGCATTGTTGATTGCGAACGCATGGAGAGGGTCCCGTTCGCGTAGAGTTAATTGGACCAGGGGTCTTGGCTTGAGAATGTTCAGTGCGACGCGGTAGCCAGTCCGCGAACGCGTAGTGTTAGATGCCTGAGCATCGCATTAGCATGGGATGTAACGCGTTTGCATAGGGTTAATTTTGGGAGCTGAGAATTTGTGCTTCGTGATCGCGAAGCATGTCCTGCGATCGCGATGAAGGAATTTAGGCCTGGGCAGAAGGTTTAAAAGGTTGTCTTGTCCGCGAATGTAGGGTTTATTTCTTCCATTGTTGGTCGTTTTTAGAGCTATTTGAAGGAGATTGAAGAGGGATTCAAGGGGAATCACTTGGAGGTAAGATTCTGGACTTAAAACTCGATTCTATTTTGAAATCTACCTAATAAATCATAGAATCTAAGCTTAAAATTGAGGAATTAGGGCTTGAGATTAAGGAACGTTCAAATGAGAATTTGAGGGGCCATTTGGACTCCGATTTTAGTGTTCTTGGTATGTATGGACTCATGGGAGGATAAGGATTCCGTTGATGTGATTTTTATCGAGTTTCGAGAAGTGGGCCCGGGGGTTGGGTTTGGCCAATTTTGGGATTTTTGGCATAATTTGATTATTTTCGTTTGGGCTTCGTTCCTTTAGCAATTTTGACGTCGTGATTCTGATTTTGGATAGATTCGACGCGAGTGGAGGCTGATTCGAGGGGCAAAAGCATCGCAAAGTAGTATTTTCAACAGTTTGAGGTAAGTAACCATTGTAAATCTAGAACTAAGGGTACAAACCCCGGTATTTGACTTGTTTTTGATAAATGTGGTGACGTACATGCTAGGTGACGAGCGTGTGGGAGTGCACCGATAGGGATTGTGACTTGGTCCACTCATAGCGACTACTGAGCCGCGTATTTGATTTGAAACCTTATGATATTCCGTACTTTAGTCATTTATACTGTATTATGGGTTGTATGTCATGTTTGTGGCCTTGTGTCGACCTGTTGATACCCTTAGGGGCATTTTTACTATTTTAAATATTTAAAACTGATTTTATCACTCCACTTCTAATTATGAGGACTGTTTGGGTTGAGTTTCCTAATTTCTATTGTTGTGCCCGAGAGGCTGTAAGGTTAACGACTGCGAGAGGTTGAGTACCTAGTAGTGAGGATATTATATGTATATATTATGGATCGGGTTGCACGCCGCAGCGATATGTATACTGGATCGGGCTGCACGCCGCAGTGATATATATATTGGATCGGGCTGCGCACTGCAGCGATATGACGCTTGGGTTGTAGGAGCTCCTCCTGAGTCTGTACAGCCCCAGTGAGCATAGTCGACTATAAATTATGGATCGGGCTGCACGCCACAGGGGTTACTATGATTTGTATTATTATGAGATATTAATGAGCTTGAGTGCTGAGAGTGAGTACTGAGTGACAGGAGTGAGTCACGAGTGACTGAGAGGCTGCCCGAGAAACCATATTCTGAGTGAGACCTTGCCCGAGGAGCCCAATTATAATATCTTCACTGATTTCACTCTTCTTTTAAAAATAGCATCTGTTGGAAAAATTGCTAAGTATATGATTTCAACTGTTTAAACTAAAATTGATGATTTTACGCCGAACCTGGTTTTAAACATGAAATGGATTTGTTATTCTGTTGTTTATTCAGTTATATGATTTTTAACTGCTCGTCACTGCTTTTTGACCTTATTTACTTTAGTTACTTACTAAATTGGCGTACTCACGTCACTCCCTACACCTTGTGTGCAGATCCAGGTGCCCGAGTGACAGAGTGAGGGTCCTCAGCTGATCCAGAGGTTGCCAGAGATTTCAAAGTAGCTGCATGGCATCCGCAACCCTGTTTTCTCCTTCTTATCTTGTTCTTTTCCGCATTTTCTAGACTTATGTTGTATCAGACAGTCAGTTATGTAGTAGAGGCTCTAGACTCGTGACACCAGATATTTGGGGCTGTGTAGTTCATGTTTATTCAACTTCCGCTTATATTTTGTTGTTTTAAACACTTATTATGGAAATTTGGTATCTAAACCTATGTTAGAAAATGGTTTTATAAAAGGAATTTGTTGTGGTTAATAGTTTGGGTTGGCTTGCCTAGTAATGTGATAGGCGCCATCACGGCCAGGTATTTGGGATCGTCACAATGAGAGATGTGAGCTAATGTGTGTTCGTGTGTCCCTAATATGTGTTCGTGTGTCCATAATGTGTGTTGCGTCCGCGGTTCATAAGCGATTCCTGCAGAAGCGGAGGAATAACCGCAAATGCGGTACCGCAGAAGCGATTAAAGGGACGCAGATGCGGAAATGACTGTGCAGAAAGTATAAATTGTGGCCTTCGCGAAATTTGAGCTATTTCACCATTTTTGACTTCGGCCTTGGAGCTTTTTGGATGATTTGAAAGAGGGATTTCAAGGGAACTTCATTGAGGTATAGAATTTGGACCTAAAACTCGTTCCTATGCTATTATTACACGGATTAGAGCCAGAAATCATGGAAATTAAGGGTGAAAATTGGGAAAACTATTGCTTGGAAACTTTCACCTTTGCTTGAAGATTTGAAGGACCATTTGAGGTCGGATTTTAGAACTTTTGATATGTATGAACTCGTGGGGAGATAAGGAATCTATTGATATAAAAATTATCGAATTCCGAGACGTGGGCCCGGAGGTCAGGTTTCGGTAATTTCGGGATTTATATCATTGATTGATTGTTTTTGCTTGGGCTTCGTTCCCTTAGCATATTTTGACGTCCTCATTCTGATTGTGGATAGATTCGACGCGAGTAGAGGCCGATTCGAGGGGCAAAGGCATCGCGAGTTAGAGATTTAACTGGTTCGAGGTGAGTAATGATTGTTAATAATGTTCTGAGGGTTAGAAACCCCAGATTGCACATCGTAGTGCTATATTGAGGTGACGCACATACTTGATGATGAGCGTGGGGTCGTGCACTATTGGGGATTGTGACTTAGTCCGTCCCGAATGACTATTTTACCGCGTATTTGACTGAAATCTATTTGTTATCATCATGATTTGGGTTGAATGCTATATTTGGGCCTTGTGCCAACTATTTGAACCTTTTGGGGATTTTTACTGGTATTTCCTCACTGTTTTGACTATATACTTGAACTCAGTCATGTTATATTTTACTATTTTCGTACTCAGCCATGTTTACTCTATTTTAAACACTTACATGATCTTTTAAATGATATTTTTGGATTGAGAGTCATGTTTTACTATTGCCCGAGTGGCTTGTGAGGATTTTGACTTAGTAAGGCCGAGGGCCTATATTATGGGAAACATTTGATACTGATTATGAGGCCGAGGGCCTGAGATATGTATGCCACGATGTGGCTTGATTGATATGAGGCCGAGAGCCTAGTGATGATGCCATGAGATGGCTTGATATTGCGCT
This sequence comes from Nicotiana tabacum, assembly GCF_000715075.1. Classification (NCBI taxonomy): domain Eukaryota; kingdom Viridiplantae; phylum Streptophyta; class Magnoliopsida; order Solanales; family Solanaceae; genus Nicotiana; species Nicotiana tabacum. The sequence continues at coordinate 116,395,140 of NC_134082.1, forward strand.
TGGGCCGTAAGGGGCCCCTCCAGGAGTCTGTACACCCCCAATGAGCGTGGGTACCCATTGGGATGTTAGATTGAGCCCGAGGGGCTGGTATTGTTCTATGTGATTGCCTGAGGGGCTGGTACTGTTCTGAGATGTTGCCCGAGGGGCTGATTTGATGAAATATTGCCCGAGGGGCGAACCTTTATGTGTTTATTTTTCATAATTGACTGTCAATTACCTGCTTAATTGTTGAAAAAGGCTTTTCAGGAAGTTAAATTTGAGTTAAAGGAATTTTACTTATCTTTCACCGGTTTACTGTTTTAAATGGTTTTTCTGCTTCATTATAGCATGCCTTGTGCCTTACGTGATTTCCTGCTTTCAGTCTTTATTTATGATTATTACTCACTGAGTTGGAGTACTCACTTTACTCCCTGCACCCCGTGTGCAGATTCAGGCGTTGCGGATCCTGCCAGTGCGAGTTGAGAGCTCCCGACGGATTTTGGAGTCCACGAGGTAGCTGCTTGGCGTTCGCAGTCCCCTGTTTCTCCCCTTATCATTTCTATCTCTTTATCAGACAGTTTGTAATAGTTTATAGACTTCTCAGACTTGTAGATGCTCATGACTAGTGACACCCTGGTATTGGGCTGTGTTGGATTATTTTCCGTGAATTATGCTATTATCTGCTACTTTGAGATTCTATTTATTATTCTTTAGACTTATTTCTTATGGTTTAACAGTTAAAAATTGAAATGGGAAGTGTCGGCTGGCCTTATCTTCACGAGAGGCGTTATCACGACTGGGTCCGGATTTCGGGTCGTGACAAATAGAAAGAGTTCCGGACATGGGGAGGGAGCCATTAGGGCTAGGAGTGGTGGTGAACCACCATAATCAACGGCAAGCAAGCAATGACGGGTGGAAGCCCTGGTTAGGGCAGAGGGATCTTGAGAGAGAATGAGAGGAGTGACGGCGGGTGAGGATGAGAGAATGAGGGTATGGGGGTAGGTCGTTTAGGTTAAATTATGTAAGAACGAATCTGGGCCGTTGATTAAAATTGATCAACGGCCAAGATTTAATCAGATTGGGTCGGGTAGATTTAGGAATTGGGCTTGGGGTATTGGGCTGAGTATGATTAGGTGTTTGGGTTGATCTAATTAGGCTAAAATTGAAATAAAATAGGCTATTTGTTAAATGCCCAATTCAAATTAGTTAAAATAATTTATAAAATAGCTAATAATTATAAAAATGAATTTCATGCATAGAAAATGGTTTAAAATGATTATTTAGTATTTAAAAATACAAATGACTAGTTTCTGGTGAAAATAGCATAAAATTATATGCATGGGCTATAATCGCAAAGTTATTGCAATTATAATCAAAAGGTACCAAATTGGCTATTTATGGAATAATATGGCCTCAATAGGACCATAAACAATAAATTAAATCAAGAAATACTTTTGAAATTATTTATGATGCAATTTTATAATTATTTATTGAAAACAAAATACTGGACAAATTAATAAAAATATTGGAAAATTATGAAAAAATACCAATTGCTATTAATTCATGATTTTGAAGGTATATATGCAATTATAAAATATTTTTTGGGAACAATTGGGTATTAACAGCCGGATCATTGTAAATTCTGCCCTATTTTTTAACTTTGGGGAAATATGGATTTTGTTTTGGTGTGATTGAACCCAAGAGAGAGGCTGCCTACGTATCCGTTCGGAATCAAGTCAAACGTAGTTCAAGCAACTTTGTTTTTTTGTTTTTTGTTTTTTTTTCTTTTGCTTTTTTTTCTTTTCTTCTGTTTTGTTTTCTTTTCTCATTCTTTTTTTCTTTCCATTTCCTCTATTTTTGTAACGACCCAACCGGTCGTTTTGAGCTCTAGCGCGTCGTTCAGCAGTTTGAGGCCATGAGCAGCTTTACTTCAGAATTATGACTTGTACGCATGGTCGAAATTGAATTTCGGGAAGTTCGGAGTTGCTTTGAAAAGAGAATTCTCATTTCAGAAGCTTTAAGTTGAAAGAATTTACTAAGATTGGATTTTTGAGTAAACAACCTCGGAATCGGGATTCGAAGGTTTCAGGAGGTTCGTATGATGATTTCGGACTTGGGCGCATATCCGGATCGGGTTTTGGAAGACCTGAAAATATTTCGGCGCCCATTGTGAAAGTTAGCATTTTTTGGAAGAAGTTCATAACTTTGGGTTGTGTTATCAATATCAGTTTGGGATTCCAAGTCTAGGAATAGCTCCGTATGGTGATTCTGATGTTGGGAGCGCGATCAGAAGTGAATTCGGAGGTCTGTGGGTCATTTGGCTAAAGATAGAAATTTAAAGGTTTTTGAGGAGTTTGACCGGAAGTGGACTTTTTTTATATCGAGGTCGGAATCAAATTTCGGAAGTTGGAGTAGATCTGTAATGTCGAATGTGACTTGTGTGCAAAATTTGAGATCAATCGGACGTGATTTGATAGGTTTCGACATCGAATGTAGAGGTTTGAAGTTCTAAAGTTCATTAAGCTTGAATTGAGGTGCGATTCATGATTTCGATGTTGTTTGAAGTTATTTGAGGCCTCGATCAGGTCTATGTTATGTTATGGGACTAGTTTGTGTGATTGGACGGGGCCCCGGAGGCCTCGGGTGTGTTTCAGGGTGGTTTCGGATCATTTCGGGCTGTTTTGCAATAGCTGATGTTGGTGTCTAGTGTTGTTCTTCGCGTTCGCGACGATCCTCTCGCATTCTCGAAGAAGGATTTGGATTCAGGGACTCTGTTCTTCGCGTTCGCGAAGAAGGAAATCTCTGTTTGCACACGTCTGACTTCGGAGGCTCATATCGTGCAATCTATAAGAAATTTGGAGATGATCTAAAAATAAAGGTTGTAGTCCTTCCTGTTTAGTTTTTAGAAAAGTTAAAAAGTTAGCATTTGGATTTGTGTACAAAAAGTTATGGCTGGTACACTATAGGCTATCCGGGAAGATGAAGAAGAAATTGTGTCGCATAGGGCTAATTTTGGCAGCTTATATCTCAAAATTTATAAGGATATGGGAGATGATCAAAACACGAATGTTGTAGATCTTGTTGTCTAATTTTCAAAACATTAAACCATTTGTCATTTGGAGTTTCGTACAAAAAGTTATGGCTATTATACTAGAGGCTGTCTGAGAAGAGTTTGGAAAATGATTTTTGGGACTTTTCTTCTTCGCGAACGCGATGGGGGTTTCGCGAACGCGAAGAAGAGTCGTTTGGGCAGTGTATAAGTGTAAAGATATGGGTTTGGCTCATTTCATCTCATTTCCTCCATGGGAGCCGACCTAGAAGCGATTTTGGAGCTACATTTTCATCATCCATGTCAAGGTAAGTGATTCCCACCTATTGCAAGTTAATTACTTGGATTATATCTAGATTTTAACATGAAAAATCATGTAAATTAGTAGAAATTTTGGGATTTTGAAGAAAACCTAGAAAATTTGTATTCTTGGATTTTGACCCCGATTTTGGACATGAAATTGATAGCTAATTATATATGTATGTCTCCTTTCTAACCTTGTAAGAGGGAATTGTCCCCATAGGTAAAATAATTGGTTATGTGCTCCTATTTGTGGGGGCTATGTACGCACGAGGTGGCGAATCCGTGCGTAGCTACTATTATGTTTAAGTCCGGGTAGCCTAGGACCCAAGAGCATGCTATACCTGAAATATTTGTAATCTCATTGACAACTGAAATTGCCTAAATCATATCGAATTAGTAAAAAAAATTCTAAAAAGGGTTAAACCTCATTTTCTTAAATTGTTAAAAGAGAATTGACGTTTCCTTGGATAAATGTTTCTTGATGAATTCTTAATTGACTGTTTGAATGTGTATTTATGAGTATCTGCATCGCACGTATGATTCGCGAGCGGGGTAATAGATGCATCTATGGTTCGCGTCATTCGACCCTCTGGCAGTGCACATTTTAAATATTTGTTGGATCAGGTCATACGACCTCGGCATGATTTGCGCATGCTTGTAATGTTTGCTTGAGATTTACAAATTGATATTGCCTCCCTGGTCTGAGATAAATTAATAAATAATGGATTATGAATTGGAGACTTCTAAATATAAAAAGGAATGTTTACTTGTTTCTTGACTTACTTGAGTTTACTGCCGTTTTTAATAAATCCATGATTATTCGTATTATTAATATATTATTATTGGATCACTAATAAGTGTCGAAGTCGACCTCTCGTCTCTACTTCTTCGACATTAGACGGGATACTTACAGGGTACACGTTGTTTTTGTACTCATACTAAATTTGATGTGCATTTTTGTTGCATAGGCACATGTATGTCTAGTGGCCTAGTTAGGCGCAGCGGCATGGTTGATACGGAGACTTAGGTGGGTTGCACCTCTCGAGACAATCCGCAGTCAGCAGAGTCTCCTTCAGAGTATTGTACTGTATTTTCTTTTCTGTCCAATTTGTATTCCGACAGTTGTTGTGTTACATTATTTTCTAGAAACTGCTCATGCACTTGTGATACCGAGTTTTGGGATGATTATGGGATATTCTGTATTAACTTCTAAACATTTTTTTATTTATTTTGTACAGATTATCTTTTACTAGCCAAATTAAAGTAAAATCATAATTCTCACAATTATTTAAATGAGAATTTAATTAAGTATTTATAGTTGGCTTGCCTGACAGCGGTGCCCGGCGCCATCACGACCCTTAGCGATTTTGGGCCGTGACAATTTTTTTCATTTTTCATTTCATTGTCTTTGTCTTTTCCTCCCCTTTTTATTTGTATCTTTCTTTTTTCCTCTTTTTTCATTTTTCATTTCAATTTTTCAATTTTTTTTCAATAACACTTTCAGGTTCCAAAGAGGGTAATCAAAGAAGAGTAACCAACTCAAATAGTTTATAAAAGGGTTAATGATGTTTGGGTAGTGAGAATGAAAGCCTTCATCATCCGAATCGAGGAATATTAATATTATATGGAGGATCAAACATAGCACTTTTTGGCTGCATTTATATTGACAGTTGTTACATGGACATTTTCTTCGATATTTTCCAAGTACAACACTCTCTTTGGCAGTACCCTTGTTACCATGTATGGATCTTTCCAATCTATAGCCAATTTTCCTTTAGTTGTTCCAATTCTTTGATTTATTTTCTTAAATTTATCTTCATTGTAATATAATTCTTGATTCATTATTTCAAGGTCTGACAGCGTTTTAGGATCTGGGCATGAAATCTGCAAGCATGTCATATTATTGAAATCTGCATTTAACATAACGAAAAAGAGAATAAGGAAAGTGATAATAAGAAAAGAGACATTCCTGGGTAATGAAATAATTTTTTTATTTTATTTTTATTTTTGTTTTGATTTTTTTTTAATTTTAAAGATAGAAGTGTTTACATCGGAAAGTAAGACAATAATAAAGTAAAATATCTGGATCACACCCTAAGATAATCTGGACGCAGAAAGGATAGCAAGACTAGCTACCGAGACTCCCGTCTAATGGGGTATTTTCAGGCTTGGCGACCGTTTTTTGGCTTTTCTTCTGCCTCGGCAAACACTGAAAAAAAATTAAAATTAGCTACGAACGTCGTCACTAATCTGTCGCTAAAATGCTCGTAGCTAGCAAAATTTCTTGATAATCTATTGCTAATCCATTGCTAAATGAGATTAGCGACGGATTTTTCTGTTTAGCTACAAATTTGTCTGTTGTTAAAACCTGATTTTTTTAGTAATGGATGGCTGTGATGGCCTTCAGTGCCGGATCAAATTCCTCATTTCCACAAATCATTTCGACTATTGGCCCGGTGTTATGAGTAAGCAACGAATTGTTTGTCACATCAGGAGCCTCTTCATCCTGAAGAACGATTCTTTCAGCTTCAATCAAGTCTTCAACTGCCCTTTTGAGGGTCCAACAGCCCTCTGTACTGTGTCTTACTGCTCCAGGGTGGTATTAACATCTAGCATCAGCTCGGTGCGAGGGGGAGTCGGGGTTTGGCCGGTTTGGGGCCACTGGCTGCAGCAGGCCTCGCTTAACTAGCATTTGGAACAAGCTCGAGTATTATTCACCAATAGGGGTGAACTGATTCTTTTTGAAAGGCTCTCTTGGCGAGGATTGTATTGGGGAATATTTGATTGGGGATTATATGGAACTTGATAAGGATGGGCATTTCTGGGAGGTGGAACTCGATTTTGTGTATAATGTTGTGGCCACGTGCAAGGTTACACGTTCATCACCACATACCAACAAAACTGACCACCTGAACAAATCTTGGCTAATTTTCTCACACCACAATTGAGACATTTAACATATAGGAAATCACACGTTGGGATGCAATGCACCTAACAGTTTAACGCTTTTACCATGTGTTTGAACGGTTACATGTTTCATCCTGGTCATAACTAACCCTTTCAGTATGTACCTCTTTTCTTTTATTTCTGTCTCTCTTTAACCACTCTTGATTTTCGCATCTTGTTTCTATCGCTCTTTTATTATTCATTTCCTTTTTTTTATTTTTTTGCCACTCTTTTTTTTGTCGCTCTTTTTATCTTTTTATTTTTTTCACTCTTCTTTTTTTTCAATTTTTTCTTTCTCTTTTTTTTCAGTTTATTTTTCATTCAATTAATTTTATGGCTATGATCGAATCTGATGGAGATTGCCTACGTATCACGATGTCGCATGAATCAGATCATTACATAGTTCAGGAATACTAAGAACACGATAAATAAGCGAACTTTTTCTTTCTTTTTTTTTTTCTAATTTATTCAATATTTTTCAAGAGGCAAATCATACCTCAAAAGCTTCTAACAAGGAAAATATTTTGGAATTTGGATTTTCATTATTTTTTTTAAAGAAAGACTTCTAAAAATTTCTTTTCATTTGATTTGAACTTTGGGAATCTCAAAAGTAAAAAGAAAAATATTTCTATTTGAATTTTCATTTGTTTTCTCTTTTTCTAAATAAGAAAGAAAATATTTTTGAATTTTGGATGTTGACTCTTAATTTTTAAAAAGGACCTCTAACAAAAAAGCGAGTCACGCGAACGTGTGTACCATTTTTTTAGAAGACTCAAAAGGGAGGCGTAAGAAGACATTTTAACACAGTTCAAATAATATCAAAGCAGTAAATAAGCGGCAATTAGCTCATTAGGCCCAAAAATACGGTAATATCAACAATTAATAAAGCCAAGTAAAAATCACATTTAACAAGCTTGAATTCTTGAACCCTGAACCAGAAGTTCGGAGTTCTTTCCCCAGCAGAGTCGCTAGAGCTGTCACACCTCCTTTTTCCCGAGGAGATATAAGGATAGAGAGTTTTTCCATTTAAAGTGACAATAATAAAAATGGGATTATTTATTTATTTTAGAGTCGCCACTTGGGATAATTTTATGGTGTCCCAAGTCACCGGTTTATTTTAAATCCCAAATCGAGAAAAATTTGACTTCGTTCAAAGTTTGCGAAACCAGAAAACTAGGTAAGGAATTCTGTTAACCCGGGAAAAGGTGTTAGGCATTCCCGAATTTTGTAGTTTTAGCACGGTCGCTTAGCAATTTATACTTGGCTTATTTTATCTAATTACTCATTTTAGGACCTATGTTTATTTTACCTTTTACCGCTACTAATCACTTAATACAGAATTATCTTAAAACGAGTCACGCGTACGTGTACTCATTTCGTTTGGCGCGTCAAGAATCATGTCACGCGTACGTGTACACAATTAATCACGCTTTATTAATTAAGATTGTTTTACCTAAGTTTGCGCGAACGCATTCCTTGGTTTTAATTTTAAAAATTCATAATTATGTCACGTGAACGTGTACACAATCATGATGATGATAGATTAAGTCATGCCTAAAGCATTTCTACGAATATTCATTACTCTTCCTAAACATTGAAATTATCGTGAAGGCCATAGGTTATTGATATGAAGTTATGGGAGAAGTGGGCTAACTTTATTATTGGTATTTGGTCGAAGTAGTAACTAAAGAAGGGGTATGCTATGTGTCTTCAAAAAGTGGAGCAGCTATCTTATGAAATGGGCCGGTAAAATTCCACTCATCTAAGCCCAATTGTTTCTTAAATGCTTAAACCAACAGACACCCTGTTTTATGTTTTCAAAAATAATCCCTACATCCTGAACAACCTTTAAATCTAATTAAACATATAAATCAATTTAAAAACTGCAAACTATTACCCAAATTAAACAATAGACAAACACGAACCATACGTTAAACAAAGATAATAAATCACACACAAGACATCAACATTCAAAGCAAAGCATAATATGGATTTGAATCAGAATAGAGGAAAAGGAATGGACCTCTATGAAATCTATTTTCTTGTGTATATCCAATGGACCTTCAAACCAAGCTTTTACATAAACAATAGTCAATCATCGAGCAAAATGAAATCCAGCAACAACATAAAGATGCAAACAAAACTCGATCCGACGACCTCAACATGACCTCGACAAACTCGAACTCAAACGGGTTGTTTTTTGGAGCTGGTTTTCAGTGAGTTGTTGGAGCTTTATTTGGCTGGATTTGGCAGCTGATTGCAGCAGATTTCAGCTGCGTTTTGGGGTTATTTTGGGGTGGTTATTGGCTGGTTTAAGCTGCGATTTATGGGCACTGTTTCGGCAGATTTTTGGCTGATTTTCGTTGGGTAATTGTGGTTGTTTCATGGGGGGAAATCAGCTGGGTTTTGGCTCTAAAAATGGTGGTCTTTTGAGAGGAATCTGGTGCATTTTAATGGAGGAAAACAGAGATCCTTGGATGGTGGAAGAAAAGCTCTGTTAATGGCTAAAGCCAAGGGAAGGATGCGCAGCTTTTGCTCTAGAGCTCTAGGTTTTTTCTCCAATTTCTTTTTTGTGCTTCGAGTGGAATCCTCCTCTATCTTCTGATATGTGTTATATATAAAGTGAATATGATAATTCAAGAGGGTGCGGTATGGGGATGTTTACTGGAAGGTCCATGTGGATAAAAATATCAAAAAGTGTACGGATGTCCTATTTCTTGGGAAGAAATTTAGCAAAAAGATTAAAAGTGAGTGGAGGAATATTCTAAAAATGGAAAATCTAGCTAATGTGTATTGTATGTGAATGTGGACTTCTAGGCTTGAATTAGAAAATGTCACGACCCATTTTTATAACAAATTGTGATGGAGCCCAACACCGTTATTAGACAAGTCAATACGGAAGTATTAGTAAATTCTTATTTTACTTACCCAAAACAGTTACAACATTTTCTTAATTTACAATTAAAAACAAGTGATAATATGCAACATTCGATAATAATTATAAAACCCAAAAGAAACGTCTACTAATGTGTGTGCCAAGACTTGGTGTCACAAGTTGGGGCAACTAGTAGAATATACAAAAGAATAAATACATCCTACTGTCCGAAATAGAATAGACAGCAAAAATAAATAAAGAGAGACTCCATCAAGCTGTTAAACGACACAGGAAGGGGCAGCTCACCGTAGAAGTCTCGGACTATGAATCAGGGGGGCGCACCATACTGAGAGCCAGATGTACCTGCCTCAGATCTTGTATAATTAAGTACAGAAGTGTAGTATGAGTACATAAACAATATGTACCCCGTAAGTATCCCGTCTAATCTCGAAGAAGTAGAGACGAGAGGTCGACTTGATACTTACTAAGGTCAAATAATATAATGAAGTGTTACGCTAAGCATGGGAGTCATAATTAATCAACAGTTTGTAGCAAAAGGTAATAAGTCATGTTCTTAACAATTTTACAATTAGCCATTTACATTTCAAATATTTAGCAAGTCAAGTCATGGATAAGATTTCACATAGATATCATGCGCACATTATGCCGAGGTCGACGGCCCGATCCAACAGAAAATAAACTGTGCACTGCCAGAGGGTCGAATGGTGCGAACCATAGATGCATCTATTTCTACCGAGGCGATCGACCCGATCCACAATTTATATCAAGAATGCGCATTTATTTCCAAGTAAATTCATACAAGTGTCCAACAAGTGTATACATTCGCTTATATTCCTTTCCAAATCTCTAGCATGTCCTAAGTGATCACATTAGCAAGAAAATATAGAGACATTCACAAACATAGCATGATACGGGTCCTAGGCTATACGGACAATTATCATAATAGTAGCTATGCACGGACTCTCGTCACCTAGTGCGTACGTAGCCCCCGCATTTAGTAGCAAATTACTCAATTATTACACCTATGGGGACAATTCCCTCTTACAAGATTAGAAAGGAGACTCACCTCGCTCCAAAGCGCACTTCCAATACCAAGAACGAGTCCAAACCCTCAATTCGGAGCCGAACGATCCAACACTAGTTAAATTAGGTAGGAACTAATCAATATAAGCTCACAAAATCGTATTCTAACTATTTAAGTAATTTTCCATCCCTTACTACAAGTTTTCTAAAACCCGACCCCGGGGCCACGTGCCCGGATTCTGAAATTTTTTGAAGGAAGTTGTCCTCTATAACCTAAGGATCAATAATATATGATTTCTAATTCATTTCATAACCAATTTCGTGGTAAAATCTAAGTTTTATTAGAACCATAGGTCTAGTTCTAACCCCTTGATTTCTCCAAATCTTTAGGTGTTAATCTACCCAAAACTCGAGTGTTAAACTTAGAATAAGGGGGATAAACATACCTCACGATGCTATGTGGAAATCCCTTCTCAAGAGCTCCAATATCGCTCAATACTCGTGTGCCAAATGGTCAAAAATGGCCGGAGCTCGACTTAAATGAAGCTCACTGCTTCAGCAGTTCCCGCATCTACGAGAGGAGACCGCATCTGCAGAATTGGCTAAAAGGGCTGGGACCGCTTCTGCGGTCTTGAATCCGCATCTGCGTAGCTGCTTCTGCGGCTAAGGAGCCGCTTCTGCGGTTTGGCCTGGCTAGCTCTGGGTTGTATATGCGAAGCTATGACCGCCTTTGTGGTCTCGCACCTGCGGTCGACCAACCGCAGCTTCAGCACTTCTCCAAATTCCCAACTTCACTCGAGCCTCGTCCGTTTGATGCTCGGGGCTCCCGGGCCCCGCCCGAACATACCGACAAGTCTGAAATCACAAGATGGACCTTCTCGAACTTCGGAATGCCCGAAATAATGCTAAATCTAAGAGTCACCCCTTAAAACGAAATGAATCCAACTTATGAACTTCAAGTTCTTAATTTTCCTCTAACGAGCCAAAACGCCCTAAAACTACTCAGATTGACACCAAATTTTGCGGGCAAGTATTAAATGATATATCGGAACCGTACCAGGCTCCGGAACCAACATACGAGCCTGATGCCCATAGAATCAATCATTAATTAGTTTCTTTAAATCCTTAGAATTTCAATTCAACAATTTCTAATAAAAATTCATTACTCAGACCAGGGACCTCGGAATTCGATTTCGGGCATACGCCCAGGTCCCATATTTTCCTACGGATCATCCGGGACCGTCAAATCATGAATCCGACTCCGTTTGCTCAACATGTTGACCAAAGTCAAACTTAGCCTTTTAAGAAAATCCTTAAGAATCAAATGAGCATATTTCACTCCAAACTCTTCCAAATCCCGAACCAACCATCCCCGCAAGTCGTAAATTAGTTAAAGCATGCGCGTGAAGTTTTATTTAGGGGAACGGGGTTCTAAAAGGCAAAATGACCGGTCGGGTCGTTACATTCTCCACCTCTTAAACAAACGTTCATCCTCGAACGGACATAGAAAAGTATCTGAGCTGCTGAATATATGTGGATATGTGCTCCGCATGTCCTCTTCGGACTCCCAGGTCGCCTCCTAGACTGGTTGGCCCCTCCACTAGACCCTCACCACAGAAATCCTCTTGGACCTCAATTGGCGATCCTGCCTATCAATAATGGCAACTGGCTCCTCCTTATAACCCAAACTCTCATCCAGCTGAATAGTACTGAACTCCAACACATGGGACAAGTTGGCATGATACATCCGAAGCAATGATATATGAAAAATCGGATGAACTCCCGATAAGCTGGGGGGCAAAGCAAGCTCGTAAGCGACCTCCCCAACTCGTCTCAACACCTCAAAGGGGCCAATAAATCTAGGGCTCAGCTTGCCCTTCTTCCCGAACCTCATGACGTCTTTCATTGGCGAGACTTTCAGGAGAACTTTCTCGCTAACCATGTATGATACATCACGCATCTTCTGATCTGCGTAGCTCTTCTGTCTGGACTAAGCTGTGCGAAGCCTTTCCTAAATCAACTTTACCTTGTCAAAGGCATCCTGTACCAAATCTGTACCGTATAACTTAGCCTCACCAGGCTCAAACCACCCGATAGGAGAACGACAATGTTGACCATATAAAGCCTCGTATGGAGCTATCTCTATGCTGGACTGATAGATGTTGTCGTACACAAACTCTGCCAAGGGCAAGAACTGATCCCACTGCCCTCCAAAGTCAATCACACATGCTCTGAGCATGTCCTCCAAAATCTGAACTCTTCGCTCCAACTGCCCATCGGTCTGTGGATGAAATGTTGTGCTAAGCTCCACGCGGGTCCCCAACTCACCCTGAACAACTCTCCAGAAATGTGAAGTGAACTGAGGGCCTCTATCTGATATGATGGAAACAGGTACACCGTGCAATCGGACTATCTCCCGAATGTAAATCTGAACCAGTCTCTCCGAAGTATAAGTAGTCACCACCGGTATAAAGTGTATCGACTTGGTCAATCTGTCAACAATGACCCATGCTAAATCAAACTTCCACAAAGTCCACGGCAACCCAACTACGAAATCCATGGTAATGCGCTCCCATTTCCTCTCTGGTATAGGCATCTACTGAAGTAGGTCACCCAGCCTCTGGTGTTTATACTTGACCTGCTGGCAATTCAAACACCTCGCCACATACTCCACTATGTCCTTCTTCATCCTTCGCCACCAATAATGCTATCTCAAGTCACGATACATCTTTGTAGCTCCCGGATGAATGGAATATCGCGAACTATGTGCCTTCTCTAGAATCCTCTCCCTCAAACCATCAACATTAGGAGCACATAGACGACCCTGGAGTTGCAAAACACCATCCTCGCCAATAGAAACCTCCTTGGCACCTCCCTGAATTACTGTCTCTCTGAGAACCGCCAAATGTAGATCATTGAACTGTCGGGCCTTGATCTGACCCAATAATGAAGACTGAGCAACAAAACACACAAGAACTTGGCCGGGCTCCGAAATGTCCAATCTCACAAGTCTATTAGCCAAGGAATGAATGTCCAAAGCTAGGGGTCTCTCCTCTGCTGGAATGAATGCCAAGCTACCCATACTCTCTGCCTTTCTGCTTAAGGCATCCGCGACCACATTTGCCTTGCCCGGATGATAAAGAATGGTGATGTCATAATCCTTCAGTAACTCAAGCCACCTGCACTACCTCAAATTAAGATCCCTCTGTTTGAACAAATGCTGTAAGCTGCGATGATCTGTATAAACCTCACATGGCACCCCATATAGATAATGCCTCCATATCTTAAGAGCATGAACGATCGCGGCCAACTCTACATCGTGAATAGGATAATCTTTCTCATGAACTTTCAGCTGGTGCGAAGCATAGGCAATAACTCGCCCCTCCTGCATCAATACACATCCCAATCCAACGTGCGAAGCATCGTAATATACCGTATACATCCCTGACCCGGAAGGAAACACAAGAACTGGTGCTATAGTCAAGGCTGTCTTAAGCTTCTGACAGCTTGCCTCACAATCATCGAAGCAATGGAAAGGAGCACCCTTCTAGTTCAATCTAGTCAGAGGTGATGCAATAAATGAAAAGCCCTGCACGAATCGTCTGTAGTAACCTGCTAACCCTAGGAAACTCCTAATCTCAGTCACCGAAGTAGGACGTGGCCAACTCTGAACTGTCTCAATCTTCTTGGGGTCCACCTTAATACCCTCTCCTGACACAATATGCCCCAAGAATGCCACTGACTCTAGCCAGAACTCACACTTGGAGAACTTAGAATATAGCTTCTGCTCTCGCAAGGTCTGAAGCACTACCCTAAAATGCTGCTCGTGTTTCCCTAGGCTACGGGAGTATATCAAGATGTCGTCAATGAAGACGACGACAAATGAATCAATGTAAGGCATGAATACCCTGTTCATCAAGTCCATGAATGCTGCTGGGGCATTAGTCAAGCCAAAGGACATCACCAGGAACTCATAATGGCTATATCTAGTCCGGAATGCAGTCTTCGGAACATCCAAGTCCCGAATCTTTAGCTGATGATACCCGGACCTCAAGTCGATCTTAGAAAACACCCTAGCACCCTGCAACAGGTCGAACAAATCATCGATACGAGGCAATGGATACTTGTTCTTGATGGTGACTTTGTTCAACTAGCGGTAATCAATGCACATCTGCATAGTTCCATCCTTCTTCTTCACAAATAACACTGGTGCACCCCAAGGCAATACACTGGATCTAACAAACCCCTTTGCTAACAACTCCTCAAGCTACTCCTTTAACTCCTTCAACTCCTTCGGAGATATGGTATGTTGGGATAGATACAGGCTGGGTGCTTGGAGCCAAATCAATGCAGAAATCAATATCACGATCCGGTGGCATGCCAGGAAGATCAGAAGGAAACACATCCGCGAACTCTCAAACTACTGGAACTTAATCAATCGTCGGAGACTCTACGGTGTTGTCTCGAACATAAGCCAAATAAGCCAAACACCCATTCTCGATCATTTGCCAAGCCTTCACGAAAGAGATAACCCAACTAGGTGTATCAACTGTGGAACCCTTCCCCTCCAACCTCGGCAACCCTGGCATCGCTAAAGTAACAGTCATGGCATGGCAATCTAGGACAGTGTGATACAGAGATAACCAATCCATGCCCAGGATGATCTCAAAATCGATCATATCAAGCAACAGGAGATCTGCTCTAGTTTCGAAACCACAGAGTGTGACCACACATGACCGGTAGATCCGATCCACAACCACAGAATTACCCACAGGAGTAGACATATGAACAGGAGTGCCCAAAGGCTCAGGAGAAATAACCAGCAAACGAGCAAACAGAGATGATACATATGAATAAGTTGACCCTGGATCAAATAATACCGAAGCATCTCTACCGCCGACAGAAATAATACCTGTGATGACGGCATCTAAGGCCAAGGCATCTAGCCTGGCCAGAAGGGCATAAAATCTGGCCGGAGCGCCGGCTGGCTGGCCTCTACTTTTAGGACGGCCCCTACCAATCTGCCCTCCACCTCTAGGTGGCAGGGCAGCCGGTGTTGAAATCATAGGCTGTTGACCCTGCTGTACCGCCTTGCCTCGAAGCCTAGGGCAGTATCTCCTCATATGACCAAGGTCTCCGCATTCGAAACAACCCTGTGGTGCGGCAACCTACGCCTTGATGGCTGACCTTGATGGCCTGTAGACCCACTGGAAGAAGCCGGAATAGCTGGTGGACGGTATGAACTCTCCGACATAGCACTGAAATAAGAATTAGAAGAACCCTGTGGACCTGAATAACCGCCGGAGGAACCTTGAATAGCTGGTGGGCAATAAGAACTCTCCGACATCGCACTGAAATATAGTCTCACTGGAGCACCTCGGGGAGGTGGTTGTGGTGCTAAATACGGGGGTTTACTGGGCTGAACCCTCCCGAAGTGACCTCTACCCCTAGCTGGGGCACCTCTAAACTCTCCCGAGAACCAGGCCCTCGTCCTGCTGAATCTACTCTCTACCCCTCTAGCGATATCCCTCAATCCTGCGAGCCATCTCTACCACTAGCTGATACTCAGTACCCATCTCCACCTCTCAGGCCATGCTAGCTCGAATACCGGGGTGCAATCCCTCAACAAATCTCCGCACTCTCTCTGCGTCAGTGGGAAGTATCATGAGTACATGATGAGACAACTCAGAAAACCTCGCCTCATAATCGGTCACGGACATTTGACCCTGCTCCAGATACTCAAACTGATACCGCAGCTCTTCCCTCTCAGAGGGTGGAATGCACATATCCAAGAATAACTGTGCGAACTGACCCCAAGTAAGGGGAGGGGAACCTGCCGGTCTGCCAAGAACATAAGACTGCCACCATCTACGGGCCCTGCCTCTAGCTGAAAAGTAGTGAATTCAACCCCATGCGACTCCAATATCCTCATATTGTGCAGTTTGTCCCTGCACCTGTCTATGAAGTCCTGGGCATCCTCATGACGCTCACCCTCAAAGACATGAGGGTGAAGTCTGGTCCATCTATTCAACAACTTCTGCAGGTCGGCATCCGCAGCTTGTCTGGGCTGGGGCGCCACTGCAGCAACTGGCTGGGCCCCATCTGCGGGTAGTGCACCCGGAGTTTGATACACTGCAGCTGCATGTCTAGGAGCCTAAGTAGTAGGGGTCTGTGCTCCTCCTCCTGCCTGTGATATAGCTGGATCTGCTGGAAATAAACCAGCCTGAGTCATAGAATCCATGAACCGCAGTATACGGCCCATGACCTCCTAGAATCCCGGTGATGTTATAAAGTCCTCGGGGGTAGGCTCAGTTGCGGGCACCTCGCTCTGCTCCTCGATGATAGGATCTCCCGCGGGATCTGCTGGCGGTACTACTGGGATAACTCTGGGATGCCCTCGTCCCCTACCTCAGGCCGATGCCGTCCCCTGGCCTCTACCTCGGCCTTTAGCAATGGGGGAGCAGCTCCGCCCGGGTTTGGAACATCAACCGTGCGTGTCCTCACCATCTGTGAGAGAACAGAAGAGGGAAATTTAGCACAATAACCACTGCACGATAGAAAATGAATAAAGAGTAATTTTCCTAACACCCTATAGCCTCTCGAAGATAAATACAGACGTCTCCGTACCGATCCGTAAGACTCTATTAGGTTTGCCCATGACTTGTGAGACCTATGAGAACCTAGTGCTCTGATACCATGTTCTCACGACCCATTTCCATAACAGATTGTGATGGCGCCCAACACCGTTGTCAGGCAAGTCAACACAGAAGTATTAGTAAATTCTTATTTTACTTACCCAAAACAATTACAACATTTTCTTAATTTGCAATTAAAAACAGGTGATAATATGCAACATTTGATAATAATTATACAACCCAAAAGAAACGTCTACTAATGTGTGTGCCAAGACCTGGTGTCACAAGTTGTGGGCAACTAGTAGAATATACAAAAGAATAAATCTATCCTACTGTCCGAAATAGAATAGACATCAACAATAAATAAAGAGAGACTCCATCAAACTGTTGAACGTCATAGGAATGGGCAGCTCACCATGGAAGTCTCGGACTATGAATCAGGGGTGCGCACCAGACTGATAGCCAGATGTACCTGCCTCAGATCCTGTACAATTAAGTACAAAAGTGTAGTATTAGTACATAACTAATATGTACCTCGTAAGTATCTCGTCTAATCTCGAAGAAGTAGAGACGAGAGGTCGACTTGATACTTACTACAGTCAAATAATATAATGAAGTGTTACGCTAAGCATGGGAGTCACAATTAATCAACAGTTTGTAGCAAGAGGTAATAAGTCATGTTCTTAACAATTTACAATTAGCCATTTACATTTCAAATATTTAGCAGGTCAAGTCATGGATAAGATTTCACATAGATATCATGAGCACATTATGCCGAGGTCGACAGCACGATCCAACATAAAATAAACTGTGCACTGCCAGAGGGTCGAATGGTGCGAATCATAGATGCATCTATTTCTACCAAGGCGATCGGTCCGATCCACAATTTATATCAAGAAACACAAGAATGCGCATTTATTTCCAAGTAAATTCATACAAGTGTCCAACAAGTGTATACATTCGCTTATATTCCTTTCCAAATCTCTAGCATATCCTAAGTGATCACATTAGCAAGAAAATATAGAGACATTCACAAACATAGCATGATACGTGTCCTAGACTACTCGGACAATTATCATAATAGTAGTTATGCACGAACTCTCATCACCTAGTGCGTACGTAGCCCTTGCATTTAGTAGCAAACTACTCAATTATTACACCTACGGGGACAATTCCCTCTTACAAGATTAGAAAGGAGACTCACCTCGCTCCAAAACGCACTTCCAATACCAAGAACGAGTCCAAACCCTCAATTCGGAGCTGAACAATCCGAAACTAGTTAAATGAGGTAGGAACTAATCAATATAAGCTCACAAAATCGTATTCTAACTATTTAAGCAATTTCCCATCCCTTACCACAAGTTTCCTAAAACCCGACCCCGGACCCACGTGCCCGGATTTTGAAATTTTTCAAAGGAAGTTGTCCACTATAACCTAAGGATCAATAATATATGATTTCTAATTAATTTCTTAAACAATTTCGTGGTAAAATATAAGTTTTATTAGAACCCTAGGTCTAGCTCTAACCCCTTGATTTCTCCAAATCTTTAGGTGTTAATCTACCAAAAACTCGAGTGTTAAACTTAGAAATAAGGGGGATAACCTTACCTCACGATGCTATGTGGAAATCCCTTCTCAAGAGCTCCAAAATCGCTCAATACCCGTGTGCCAAATGGTCAAAAATGGCTGGAGCTCGACTTAAATGAAGCTCACTGCTTCAGCAGTTTCCGCATTTGCGGTCCTGCATCTGCGAGAGGAGACCGCATCTGCGGAATTGGCTAAAAGGGCTGGGACCGTTTCTGCGGTTTGGCCTGGCCAGCTCTGGGCCGTATCTGCGAGGCTATGACCACTTCTGCGGTCTCGCACCTGCGGTCGACCAACCGCAGGTGCGGTTATGACAGAAGCAGATGCTTCAGCACTTCTCCAAATTCCCAACTTCATTCGAGCCTCGTCCGTTTGCAACTCGGAGCTCGTGGGCCCCGTCCGAACATACCGACAAGTCTAAAATCACGAGACAGACCTCCTCGAACTTTCGGAATGCCCGAAACAACGCTAAATCTAAGGGTCACCCCCTAAAACCAAATGAATCCAACTTATGAACTTCAAGTTTTTAATTTTCCTCTAATGAGCCAAAATGCCCTAAAACTACTCGGATTGACACCAAATTTTGTAGGCAAGTCTTAAATGATATATCGGACCAGTACCGGGCTCCGGAACCAACATACGAGCCTGATACCCATGGAATCAATCATTACTTAGTTTCTTTAAATCCTTAGAATTGCAGTTCAACAATTTCTAATAAAAATTCATTACTCGGGCCAGGGACCTCGGAATTCGATTCCGGGATACGCCCAGGTCCCATATTTTCCAAATCACGAATCCGAGACCGTCAAATTACGAATCCGGGTCCGTTTGCTCAACATGTTGACCAAGGTCAAACTTAGCCTTTTAAGAAAATCCTTAGGAATCAAATAAGCATATTTCACTCCAAACTCTTCCAAATCCCGAACCAACCATCCCCGCAAGTCTTAAATTAGTTAAAGCAGGCGTGGGAAATTTTATTTAAGGGAACGGGGTTCTAAAAAATAAAATGACCGGTCGGGTCGTTAAATGGATTTCTTTTTCTTTCATTTTCTTTTCTTTGAAGAGTACTTAATAAAATACTAAAAAATAAAAAATACTAACTAACTATTTTTAGGCTAAGGAGTATATAAAAATAAGTGATAACGTTGCTAGCTTATTGGCATTGAACGAAAACGTATTTTTTTTTTTGTGAATTTTCTTTATTTGGCAAGAATACAAATTGCTAAACTAAAAATGACTATTTTTGTAGTTTCGATTTTTCATAAATAAATCCTTTAAAAAAGTTCAAATAAAAGCTGAAATATCAGGATTTAACTTTGCAAGTATTTACATACTACAAAGTGGTGAAAAATTTAAATATGGTCAAAAATTAGGTGCTCACAGGAGGTACTTCATCTTCTCCTTGTAAAGGGACGAACTTATTGTTACACCTCGTAAGTTTAACAACCTTGATACCGTTAGATAAATTCGATATGGTATTTATTTTGAGCGGAACATTTATTGTAAAAACATGTTTAAAAAATATGATTTTATATATTTATTATTATTACTACTTTCAAAAATGCTTTAAATTATACACGTAATATAAGAAAGTGTATGAGATTTTCTTTATTGTAAAGATAGAAATTGTTTTCTCACAAGAAAAGAAAGTTATCTTTTTACCATTTTAAGAATTGAGCGTACAAAAATTTTACTCTTTATATGAGATTAGGAAAATTATAAGTTGAGAAAATATATGTATTTTTACATGGATGTTTTAATGAAATAATAGTATATGTATTTATTTTATATGGTACCACATGAACATGATAGAAGAATGTATAAAGTTTATTAAAAGTAAGTAGAATTTTAAGTAATTTAAGACAATTCTTAATTATGCGGGTAATAAGTTAATTACCGGGTAATGAGACACTACCTATTACCCAATAAGTTGATAAAGCTTGACATTCCCACTCCTACCCTCACGTGGCAGCACCCATTAAAGCATGTGTATGACTCTTTATGTCATTATATTAGGTGGCAAAGTTATTGATGCCTTGGATTTTGTGAGAGATACTACTAATACGTCCATTTCATTCAAAATATGTAGCAAAAATCGTTGTGATTTCCCATTTTGAAGAATTATGAGGGCCTGAAAACTTAAGGTTATGTTTGTGGCCATGTGTTTACATTCCTAAAATTTAATAGAGGGACGACAACAGAGTAAATTTCAGTGGCAACTCTTTAACTCTCTCACATGAGACCACTCATCCACACTAATTGTTCAAATCATCCAGGTTAATTGTTCAAATGACTAGTATGCATAACGTGGATCCATGACAAATAAGTTGAGGAATATGGTACAATGGAATTAACAACTTTATAGAAGCATAAAGAAAAGACAGTAAAAAAGGTAATTCAAATCATTCACACATGCCTAGTTCACTCGGGGTATTTTTTTCCGTTTTCCAATCTTGGTGCTAATCTTTTTGCAATATAATAAGATGAAGGAACTTTCTTTTCTAGATTTTTCATTTATTTTTTTATGAGAATAATACTACTAATAAATTTAACAAATTCTATGCAAGGAGTTACTCTTTTTTTTTTTTAAGTAAATCTGAATCTCTATGTGGGATTATCTGCAAGCTTGAACAATATTACATGCTATTAATTCATCAAAATTTAACTAAACAGACTTTTTACTCTATTATGGGATAACAAAAAATGGCTTTCTTGGTTTGACATTTAGTGTAGAGATTAGTACTGTGAATACTCATGTTACAATAGTTTTATATTTAAATAGTAAAAAGAATCAAAATAGAACATGCTACTAAGAACTTCTTAAAGTCATATCTTAGCTTCTTCCTATACTATAAGTGGAGGATCTTGAGATTGGAGCTTAATTATTATAGTTACATTTATTTGTTTATCATAAGTAGTAACTTTTGTTTGGTTAGAGATTTATGACTAAGTAATTCATATTTCTTCGAAAACTCATGAATACCAGGCAAACACACTTTTATGACATGAAGTTGTAGAACTTGCTTTCTGAAAAATGATATAAGTACACTAAAGATGAAAAGTACCTGAAATCGAGATGGGCGTTCATCAAAGAAACTAAAAGTTACCCCATGAAGAAGTTCCTTATGCTTAATCTTGGTGGTGTACTAATTATTCTTAAGGAGCATAATAAAGACGTGGCCACTATTCTAAGCTACTTCTCTGACTTGGTTAACGACAATTTATTGGTCTGTGCATCTTCTTCTTATTAAGTGAAGAGAAAGGAGAAGTTTGTTTTTTATTTTTCCTTTTTTTAAGTATATTTTTAGTGCTTCATGTCACTTACATAGGATTTGCAAAATGAAGTTTTCGACTTTTCATGTAATCTCAAAACGTGAAATTTCTGCTCAAAACATGTAGTACGAATTTATAAAGAATTTGTGCAAAGAAAAACCTATTGAGAAGTTGAATAGTTTCGGTATTTTTACTTTAGGCACTTTGTAGTTGGGTTGCTAAGACTCTCTCATTATATTTGTTTATTTATTTATAACAAAATTAAGGTAAAATTTTCATTGAGTTTTTGTTTAGTCTATTTTTGATGTTTTGCAAATATACATAGTTGTAGTTATAAACTTGTATGTGTAGATTATTTTTTTGACAGAAAACTTAATACTGTTTATAGTTATCATAAAATTACTTTTTAGTCATTACAAAAGCATCATTCGTAAATGAAATGATATTTTTATGACTGCGCGAAGCGCGGGAGAATTTTACTAGTTTACATATAATACAAAGTCTAGCGACACCTTTTCTGATAGTTTTGAGTGCTTGAAAATCGGCGCAGATATGTTAAGGCCCTCCCTTTTTTCTTTTTGGCATGGTCCAAGTTATACAGGAGAAACGAGCAAACTCACAGTTTTTATAAATTACTTTATTCATAGAAATACTAAGGGTATCTATACTCTTGATTCCCCATGAGAATTATTATTATCTTCTGTTCATGGGTCTCAAAAAATATGTAAGTTGAAAAAAGTTTATTTCATGATATTATTCAAAAGCATAATGGTCTTATGACATTCTGAAAGATTTTATTAACGCACTTCTCATGCATTGCATTCGTTTACATTTGCATTTACCCATGACTCAGACGGCGTTATATACGCGCATATATGTATATGGGATATGGAAAAAAGTTACGGTGTTATATACGTACCACCACCTGATCTGCTGGTATACGTTGATGATTTTGCCCACATTGGCCCATGACTAGATGGCGTTATATACATATATTTATATGTATTTATATGTATATGGGATATGGAAAAAGGTTACGGCGTTATATACGCACCATCACCTGATCAGCTGGTATACGATAATGATTTTGCGCACAGTGGCTGAGATGATATGATGGAATGCCCTCAGAGGCTTTATGATGTTATTTACAGAGCTATCCAAACGTACAGGTTGATTCCTTTACTCTATGTTTCTTCCATTAATTTTGACTTACTGTTATGTTTCAGTTCTGTCTTACATACTCAGTACATTATTCGTACTGACATCCTTTTGTTGGTGTCACGACCCTAAACCCGGATCCAGTCGTGATGACGCTTCTCGTGAAGACAAGGTCAGCCAATTAAACCCAATTCTATTTTTTAAACAGTTAAACAATAAGAAACAGTCTAAGCATGAATAAATAAATCAAAGTAGCAGATGATATCATAAATATGCGGAAGAACAACCCAACACAGCCCGATGCCGGGGTGTCACTAGTCATGAGCATCTATAAATCCTAATACATGTCTGATAAGTCTATAACTATTACAATGTTCTGAAAAGAGATGGAAATGACAAAGAGGGAGAAACAACGGACTGCGGACGCCAAGCAGCTATCTCGTGAACTCCAAATGTCCACCGGGAGCTCTCAACTCGCACTAGCAGGATCAGCAACGGCTAAATCTGCACACGGGGAGCAGGGAGTAAAGTGAGTACTCCAACTCAGTGAGTAACAAATATAAATAAAGACTGAAAGCAAGAAATCACGCAAGACACAAAACATTCTATAAGGAAGCAGTAAAATCATTTAAAAATCAGTGAATCAGTGAAAGATAGGCAAAAATCCTTTAACTCAAATGTAATTTAATGCAAAAGCCTTCGTAACAATTAAGTAGGTAATTGACAGTCAATTAAGAAAAATAAATACATAAAGGTTCGCCCCTCGGGCACAGTATCAACAATTCTGCCCCTCGGGCAACATCTTAGAACCATACCAGCCCCTCGGGCAATCACATAGAACAATACCAGCTCCTCGGGCTCAATCTCATATCTTAATGGGTACCCGCGCTCACTGGGGGTGTACAGACTCTTAGAGGGGCCCCTTACGGTCCAAGCACAATATCAAGTCACCTCGTAGCATCATCACTAGGCCCTCGGCCTCATATCAATCAAGCCACCTCGTGGCGTACATATCTCAGGCTCTCGGTCTCATAATCAGTATCAAATGTTTCCTCATAACATAGGCCCTCGGCTTTACTCAGTCAAAAATCCTCACAAGTCACTCGGGCAATAGTAAAAGATGATTCTCAGTTCAAAAATATCATTTAAAAGATTATTTAAGTGTTAAAATAGAGTAAACATGGCTGAGTACGAAAAACAATGAAATATAACATGACTGAGTTCAATAAAAAGTCAAAACAGTGAGGAAATACCAGTAAAAATCCCCGAAGGGTTCAAATAGTTGGCACAAGGCCCAAATATGGCATTCAACCCAAATCATGATGTTAGCAAATAGATTTCAGTCAAATACGCGGTAAAATAGTCATTCGGGACGGACTAAGTCACAATCCCCAACAGTGTACGACCCCACGCTCGTCATCAAGCGTGTGTGTCACCTCAATATAGCACACGATGTGCAAGTTCGGGGTTTTATACCGTTAGAACATCATTTACAGTCATTACTAACCTCGAATCAGTCAAATCTCTAGCTCGTGACGCCTTTGCCTCTTGAATCAGCCTCCACTCGCGTCGAATCTATCCAAAATCAGAACGAGGGCATCAAAATATGCTAAGGCAACGATGCCCAAACGAAATAATCAAATTATACCAACAATCCCGAAATTACCAAAACTCGACTCCCGGGCCCACATCTCGGAATTCGATAATTTTTACATCAATGGATTCCTTATCTCCCCACGAGTTCATACATATCAAAAGTTCTGAAATCCGGCCTCAAATGGTCCTTCAAATCCCCAAGCAAAGGTCTAAGTTTCTAAGCCCTAGTTTCCCAAATTTTCACCCTTAATTTCCATAATATCTAGCTCTAATCCATGTAATAATAGCATAGGAATGAGTTTTAGGTCCAAATTTCCTTACCTCAATGAAGTTCCCTTAAAATCCCTCTTTCAAATCGTCCAAAAAGCTCCAAAGCCGGAGTAAAAAATGGTGAAATAGCTCAAATTCCTGAAGGCCACAATTTATACCTTCTGCCCAGATATTTTCGCATCTGCGGCCCAATACCCGCTTCTGCAGTACCGCATATGCGGTTCTTCCTCCGCTTCTGCGGAAATCACTTACCTCCCCTTAGTCCGTATCTGCGGTAACATACTCGCATCTGCAACATCGCAGATGCGGTCACCCTAACTGCTTCTGCGATCGCTGCTCATCATGCCCTTTTTCGCTTCTACGACTTATCGCCTCCACATGCGGCGTCGCACCTGCGGTCTCCAATCCGCAGGTGCGGAAATACCAGAAGCAACAAATTCAGCAGCTACAACAAAGTCTCAAATTCCCCGTCAACCATCCGAAATCACCCCGAGGCCCCCCGGGACCTCAATCAAAAGCACAAACATATCCTAATGCCTTATTCAAACTTGTACTAATCTACAAAATACCTCAAACAATATCAAATCAACCAAAACATGTCGGATTCAAGCAAAACTTTCTAAAATCTTCCAAATTTTGCTTTTGATAAAAAACCCAACCAAACCACGTCCGAATGACCTGAAATTTTGCACACACATCCCAAATGACACAACAGAACTATTGAAACTCTCGGAATTCCATTCCGACCCCTATATCAAAATCTTGCCTACCAACCGGAATCGCCAAAATATCAACTTCGCCAATTCAAGCCTAAATCTACTCCGAACCTCCAAAACTCATTCCGATCACGCTCCTAAGTCCCAAATCACCTCCCGAAGCTATTCGAACCATCGAAACTCACATCTGAGCCCTTTAACACATAAATCAACATCCGATTGACTTTTCCACCTTAAGCTTCCTCAAAAGAGACTAAATGTCTCAAACCTTACCAAAATCATTCCGGATTCGATCCGACCAACCCGATAACACATAACATGGATAAACAAAGTATAAAGAAGCAGAAATAGGGAAAACAGAGCGGTAACTCATTGGACGACTGGTCGGGTTGTCACATCCTCCCCAACATAAACAAATGTTCGTCCTCGATCGAGTCAAGAAACATACTTGAAGCCTCAAACAGGTGAGGCTATCTGCTTCGCATCTCCCGCTCAGTCTCCTAGGTAGCCTCCTCCACGAGCCGACCTCTCCACTGCACTTTCACTAAAGCTATATCCTTTGACCTCAACTTTCGAACCTGACGGCCCAAAATAGCTATTGGCTCCACATTATAGGTCAAATCACCATCCAACTATAAACCGTGCTGAAATCCAGAACATGAGACGGATCCCCAATATACTTCCGAAGCATAGAAACATGAAATACCGGATGCACACTCGACAAGCTGGGTGGCAAAGCAAGCTCATAAGCCACCTACCCAATCCTCCAAAGCACCTCAAAAGGCCCAATGAACCGAGGACTCAATTTAACTTTCTTCCCAAATCTCATAACACCCTTCATGGGTGAAACCTTCAACAGAACCTTCTCAACAACAATGTAGGACACATCCCGAACCTTCCTGTCAGCATAACTCTTTTGTCTCGACTGCGCTGTACGAAGCCTCTCCTGAATTAACTTCACCTTTTCTAAAGCATCCTACGCCATGTCTGTCCCCAATAGCCTAGCCTCACCCGGCTCAAACCAACCAACTAGAGATCTACACCGTCTCTCATACAAAGCCTCATATGGAGCCATCTAAATACTGGACTGGTAGCTGTTGTTATAAGCAAACTCTACAAGCGGTAGAAACTGATCCCATGACCCTCTGAAATCAATGACACAAGCACGCAACATGTCCTCCAATATTTGAATAGTGCGCTCGGAATGCCCGTCCGTTTGAGGGTGAAAAGTTGTGCTTAACTCAACCTGAGTACCCAACTCTCGTTGCACAGACCTCCAAAACTACGAAGTAAACTGACTGCCCCTATCTGAAATGATGGAAACTGGTACACCATGCAAACGAAATATCTTCCGGATATAGATCCTTGCCAACCGCTCTGAAGAATAGTTAGTACACAGGAATGAAGTGCGCGGACTTGGTCAGCCGATCCACAATCACCCAAATAGCATCGAACTTCTTCAAAGTCTGAGGAAGTCCAACTACAAAGTCCATAGTGATCCTCTCCCACTTCCACTCTGGAATATCCATCCGCTGAAGCAAGCCACCCGGTCTCTGATGCTCATATTTCACCTACTGACAATTGAGACACCGAGCTACAAACCCCACAATGTCTTTCTTCATTCTTCTCCACCAATAATGCTGCCTCAAATCCTGATACATCTTCGCGGCTCCTAGATGAATGGAATACCGCGACTTATGGGCCTGATGTGCTTGAGAATTTTGGCACATTTGATACAAATTGCTTATTTTAGCTTGTTTTAGATGCAATTATCTTTTATACTTATGTAATTTTAGTGTTTTTGCACTGTATGAGGTTTAAGGACTTAAGAGCATGAAAATGAATTCAAAAAGCCACAAAAGACAAGAAAAGGCAAAAAGGCATCGCAAATGTAGATATGCAATCGCAAATCCAACATGCGATCCACAGAACGCACAAGGGAATCACAAACCACAACAGATTTCTAGGCAAAGTCCAGTGCAAGAAATGCGGTCTAATCTACGATCGCATAACCTGTTTGCGAGCCGCATAATGGATCGCAAACTCGACATGAAGATTGCTGAAGGTAGAAAATGCGACGCGAAATTTGATCTGCAACGCGGACCGCAAAACATCAATGCGATGAAGGCCTGAAGACTAGGGTTTGAAGATGCGATGGTTATGTCAAGAATGCGGACCGCATGTCTGTTATGCGACAGAAATGTGGTCGCATATTCAACCGGAAAGGGTATTTTTGTCCAACTTTTGTCCCGAGTTTTGACCCACTATAAATAGATTTATTGGGGTTTTGTGGGGGGATCTTGTCTGATTTTGGAGCTACAATACAAGACTTTAATATTTCTCTCTTTTGGAAGCTTTTGGGTCAAGAATCCTTCACTTTGTAAGCTTTTTGGCATTAAATATTCTCTTCCTTTTGTATTTTAGTATGTGTAGCTAAATTTAAATACTAAGGTTGTGGACCCTAAATGGGTGTTATATTAATGAGTGTTTAACATTACATATATGTATAATGGTTGGTTGATATTTATTGACTTCTCATTCTTCATTTATTGTTGATGGTTGCAAACATTAACAAGTGCCATTAAATTCTTACTTTGCTTGGGAAAGTGGGTTGGAATTTGGTAGAAGTAAATATCAAAGACTCAAGGCTTTAAACCTTGTTTAATAGAATCACTTAGGAATAAGTGGATTTTATTTGGCATATATTGATTATTCTTAATTGCAACTCTTTTATATTTGGAAAAATCGTAAAGAGGAAATACTACCCAACTATTGAAAAATTTTGAGTAGTCATTTAGAAATCATTTGCATATTAAAAGAACATTCCATTAGAAATATATCATATTAATACTGATAGCATTACACTTCATTGAAGGGGACACAACCTTGGTTTCTTTAATCAAATTATTTACACTCTCAATATCATAATTAGTTATTTCACTAAACCAATCTCAATTCATATTCTTGTTACTATTAACCGAATAGAATTACGACTTTAGTCAAGTAACACACTATTCGAGTAACCTTTTCACACCTATTCCCTGTGGGATTCGACCCCAACCTTGTTGGGTTATTATATTTGACACCGACTGCCTTACACTATTTAATTAAAGTATAATTTGAGTGTATCAGGGCCTCCTCCAGAATCAACTCTCGAAGCCCATCTACACTGGGCACACAAATCTGGTCTTGCATCCTCAACACCCTATCATCACCAATGGTCACATCTCTGGAATCATCATGCTGAACTCTGTCCTTCAGGACAAGTAAATACGGATCATCACACTGGCGCTCTCTGATGCGATCATATAAAGAAGACCGGGAAATCACACAAGCCAATACCCGACTGGGCTCCGAAATATCTAACCTCACGAAACGATTGGCCAAGGCCTGAACATTAACTACAAGAGGTCTCTCCCCAATTGGAATATACGCCAAATTCCCCATACTCACCGCCTTTCGGCTCAAAGCATCGGCCACCACATTGTCCTTCCTCGGATGGTACAATATAGTGATATCATAATCCTTTAGCAACTCCAACCATCTCCGCTGCCTCAAATTAAGATCCTTCTACTTGAACAATTACTAGAGACTACGATGATCAGTAAACACCTCACAAGACACACCATACAAGTAATGCCTCCAAATCTTCAACGCGTGAACTATGACAGCCGACTCCAAATCATGAACGGGGTAGTTCTTCTCATGGGCTTCAAATGACGAGAAGCATAAGCAACAACTCTACCATCCTGCATCAATACACAACCAATACCCACTCTCGAAGCATCACAATACATGGTATATGAACCTGAAGCTGATGGTAAAACTAACACTGGAGCTGTGGTCAAGGCTGTCTTGAGCTTCTGAAAGCTCTCCTCGTACTCATTCGACCATACAAATGAAGCACCCTTCTGAGTCAACTTGGTCAAGGGCAATGCGATAGACGAGAATCCCTGAACTAACTGACGATAATAGCCTGCCAAACCAAGAAAACTGCGAATCTCTATGGCTGAGGATGGTCTGGGCCAACTCTGAACCGCCTCTATCTTCTTCGGATCAACCTGAATACCCTCGTTGGACATTACGTGCCCCAAGAAAGCCACTGAACTGAGCCAAAACTCACACTTGGAGAATTTTGCATAAAGCTTCTCCTCCGTCAATCTCTACAACACAACTCTCAGATGCTCTGCATACTCCTCCTGACTACGCGAATACACCAGAATATCATCAATGAAGACTAAACAAATTGAGATAAGGCCAAAACACACTGTTTATCAAATGCATGAACGTTGCTGGGGCATTGGTCAACCCAAAAGACATCACCAAGAACCCATAATGACCATAATGGGTCCTAAAAGCCATCTTAAGAATATCCGACTCCCTGATCTTCAACTGGTGATAACCGGAACGGAGATCATTCTTGGAGAACACTCTCACTCCCTGAAGCTGGTCGAATAAATCATCATTGCGAGGCAAGGGATACTTATTCTTAACCGTTACCTTGTTCAATTGCCTATAATCAATACACATCCTTATAGTGCCATCCTTTTTCTTCACAAATAAAACCGGCGCACCCCAAGGTGACACATTAGGCTGAATGAACCCTTTTTCAAGGAGTTCCTAAAGTTGCTCCTTTAACTCTTTCAGCTCCACTAGTGCCATACGATACGGCGGAATAGAAATGGGCTAAGTGCCTGACACCAGGTCAATACCAAAATCAATATCCTTGTCCTGTGGCATTCCCAGCAGGTCTGCAGGAAACACATCGGGAAAATCCCTCACAACTGAAACAGAATCAATACTGGGAGTCTCAGTACCGACATCCCTCATAAATGCTAGATATGAAAGACAACCCCTCCCAACCATACGCTGGGCTTTCAATAATGAGATCACTCTATTGAGAACATAATCAGTCAAACCTCGCCACACGATCCGTGGCACACCCGGTATAGCCAATGTGATTGTCTTGGCATGATAGCCTAGAATAGCACGACACGGAGATAGCCAATTCATGCCCAAAATGACATCAAAATCCACCATACACAATAATAAAAGATCCGCTCGGGTCTCTAGAACCCCAATAGTCACCACACACGACCGGTACACACGGTCTACAACAACAGTATCGTCCACCGGGGTAGATACATGAACAAGTGAAATAAGAGACTCACGGGGCGTACCCAAATAACGAGAAAAGTATTATGACACATAAGAAAAGGTGGAACCGGGATCAAATAATATAGAGGCATCTCTGTGGCAGACTGAAACAATACCTGTAATAACAACATCTGAAGCAATAACATCGAGTCTACCTGGAAGTGCATAGAAACGGGCCTAACAACCACCTGATCGACCTCCCCTTCTGGGGTGACCCCTAGCTGACTGACCTCCACCCTAGCTGGGTGGGTGGGTGGTGGTGAAGTAACTGGCACTGAAGCCGATGATTGACCCCTCTGCTAAGATGAAATCGCAAGAGGACGAGGGCACTTCCTCTACATATGACCCATCTCACCACACTCATAACAACTCCTAGGTGCTGGAGAAGGGGACTGAAGGGAACCCCTCACACCAGAGTGACTAGCAGATGCACCTGGCATAGAAGAGCCCTGAACTGATGGAGCACAGGACGAACTCTGAGCTGGAAGGACACTAAGTGATTACTGGCCCTGATGAGAACTGTGAGAACCATGACCTGATGACACCCCACGATAACCTAGGCGAGTTGGCTGAGCATGCCTGAATGGATGGCCTCTGCCGTGCTGAAACTGACCTCTCGAAGGAGTACCACTGTAACTACCAGATCCTCGAGGCCTCTTGGCCTCCCTCTCCTCTCGCTCTTGGCGACGAACAGACTCAATCTCACGAGCAATATCCACAACCTCCTCAAAAGTAGCACCAGTCACCCTCTCCCTGGTCATGAGAATACGAAGCTGATAAGTGAGGCCATCAACTAACCTCCTAATCCTCTCTCTATCTGTTGGAACCAACCAAATAGCATGACGAGCTAACTTGGAGAACTTCATCTCATACTGCGTCATAGTCATCTCTCCCTAATGCAACCACTCAAACTCCCTATGCAACTCTTATCTACGAGACTGCGGTACATACTTCTCCAGAAAGAGAACAGAGAACTACTGCCAGGTAAAGGGTGTTGCACCAACAGGCCTACGCCTCTCAAAATCCTTCCACCAAGTGAAAGCAGCTCCAGAAAAATGATACGTAGTGAAAGCGACCCCGCTGGTCTCCAGAATACCCGTTGTACGATGCATCCTCTAACACTTATCCAAGAAACTCTGGGCATCCTCACCCTCTGCACTACTGAAGTCGGAGGCTAAAGTCTACCAAACTTCTTCAACCTACGTTGCTCGTCCTCTGGCATGGAAGGAACTACATAGTCCTGAGCAGCTGCAACCGGCTGCGCTAGATGTGCCCCTGGCATCTGAAGTCCCTGCACGACCTGCTCAGGTGTGCGAGTGGCGAGAGTCTGATTGCCTCCCCCGGCTGTAGTGGCTGAAACCGCCTAAGCTAGGCTAGTGCAAACTGATAGAATATGTGCCAAGGCCTCCTAAAGACCCGGAATCACAATGGGCACAGCTGATGCCGAGCTGGTGCTGCTTAAGCGTCCACAACTGGGACCTGATCCTGAATCGGGCGGCTGGTAGATCTGCAGGCACTGCCCTAGCTGCTGTGTGGGCCACACCTCTGCCCCTACCGTGACCACGACCGCATCCTCGAGCTCTAGTGGCCACAGCTGGTGGTACTGGTGGTCGTCCATCTTGACCGGTAGCATGTGTCTTGACCATCTGTGAGAGAATAAAATAACAGAAGTTTAGTACTCGGATCAACAAATTCGCACGACATGAATTTCAAGAATATGAAGTTTTTCCTAAAGCTTCTACAGCCTCTCGAGGATAAATACCGATGTCTCCATACCGACCCGCGAGACTCTACTAAACCTGCTCATGACTCGTGAGACCTATGTAACCTAGGTTCTAATACCAACTTGTCACGACCCTAAACCCGGACCCGGTCGTGATGACGCCTCTCGTGAAGACAAGGCTAGCTGACACTTCCCATTTCAATGTTAAGCAATTAAATAATAAGATTCAAGTCTAAAGCATGATAAAATAACCCAAGGTTTTAGCAGTCAACAGTACAAATATGCGGAAGATAAATCCAACACAGCCCGATACCGGGATGTCACTTGTCATGAGCATCTACCAATCCTAATACAAGTCTGAAAAGTCTATAAGCTATTACAAAATGTCTGATAAGAGATAGAATGATAAAGGGGGAGAAACACGGGATTGCGGACGCCAAGCAACTACCTCGTAGACTCCAAAATCTGCTGGAAGCTCTCAACTCGCACTAGCAGGATTCACAATGCCTGAATCTACACACAGGGTGCAGGGAGTAAAGTGAGTACTCAAACTCAGTGAGTAATAATCATAAATAAAGACTAAAAGCAGGAAATCACGCAACACACATTGCATGCTATAGTGAAGCAGTAAAACCATTAAAATGATGAATCAGTAAAGGTACGAATAATCATATAAGTCCATTTTAAACTTCAAGAAATACCTTTTCAACAATTAAACAGCTAAATGACAGACAAATAAGACAGATAAACACATAAAGGTTTTTGCCCCTCAGGCACAATGTCAACAATACCAGCCCTTCGGCCTATCTCTCACATCACAATGGGTACCCGCGCTCACTGGGGGTGTGCAGACCCCTGGAGGGGCCCCTTACGGCCCAAGCGCAATATCAAGCCATCTCGTGACGTCATCACTAAGCTCTCGGCCTCATATCAACAAGCCACCTCGAGGCGTACATATCTCAGGCCCTCGACCTCATAATCAATATCAAATGTTTCCTCACAACATAGGCCCTCGGCCTTACTCAGTCAAAATTCTCACAAGCCACTCGGGCAATAGTAAAACACGATTCTCAGTCCAAAATATCATTTAAAAGATCATTTAAGTGTTAAAACAGAGTAAACATGGCTAAGTACAAAAACAATGAAATATAACATGAATGAGTTCAAGTATAAAGTCAAAACAATGAGGAAATATCAATAAAAGTCCCAGAAGGGTTCAAATAGTTGGCACAAAGCCCAAATATGGCATTCAACCCAAATAATGATGATAGAAAATAGATTTCAGTCAAACACGCGGTAAGATAGTCACTCGGGACGGACTAAGTCACAATCCCCAACAGTGCACGACCCTACGCTCGTCATCAAGCGTGTGCGTCACCTCAATATAGCACAACGATGTGCAAATCCAGGGTTTCATACCCTCAGAACATCATTTACAATCATTACTCACCTCAAACCGGACAAATCTCTAGCCCGCGACGCCTTTGCCCCTCGAATCGGCCTCCACTCGCATCGAATCTATCCAAAATTAGAATCAGGGCGTCAAAAATATGCTACGAGAACGAAGCCCAAGCGAAAATAATCAATATACGACACAAATCCCGAAATTACCAAAACCCGACCCCCCGGGCCCACATCTTGGAATTCGATAATTTTTACATCAATAGATTCCTTATCTCCCCACGAGTTCATACATATCTAAAGTTCTGAAATCCGACCTCAAATGGTCCTTCAAATTCTCAATCAAAAGTCTAATTTTCCAAGCCCTAGTTTCCCCAAACTTTGATCCTTAAATTCCATAAATTACATGCCTAATCCGTGAAATAATACCATAGAAACGAGTTTTAGGTCCAAAATCCTTACCTCAATGAAGTTCCCTTGAAATCCCTCTTCAAAATCGTCCAAAAAGCTCCAAAGCCAAATTAAAAATTGTGAAATAGCTCAAGAATCGAGAAGGACAAAATTTATACCTTCTGGCCCAGGCATTTTTGCATATTTGGTACCGCATTTGTGGTCAACCAACTGTTTCTGCGGTTTTGACTTAAGTTCCTATGCTTCCGCATCTGCGATGAAATATCCGCATCTGCGACATTGCAGGTGTGGTCCTCCTAAACGCTTCTGCGGTTTCTGCCTCCCTAGCTCATTTCTGCTTCTTCGGCTCCCATCTTCGCATCTGCGGCATCGCACCTGCGGTCCCCAATCCGCAGGTGTGAAAATACCAGAAGCAGAAAAATCTGCAACTTCACAAAATCTCAAACTCCGCCGTCGACCATCCGAAATCACCCCGTGGCCCCCGGGACCTCAACAAAAAGCACAAACATATCCCATAACCTTATTCAAACTTGTACCAATCTTCAAAACACCTCAAACAACGTCAAATCAACCAAAACACATCAGATTCAAGCCTAAGTTTTCAAAAATCTTTCGAATTCTGCTTTTGATCATAAATCCATCCAAACCACGTCAGAATGACCTAAACTTTTGCACACACATCCCAAATGACATAACGGAACTACTGCAACTCTCGCAATTTCATTCCGACCCCTATATCAAAATTTCGCCTACCAACAGGAAATTGCCAAAATAACAACTTTGCCAATTCAAGCCTAAATCTACTCCGAACCTCCAAAATCCATTTCGATCACACTCCTAAGTCCCAAATCACCTCCTGAAGCTAATCGATCCATCAGAACTCACATCCGAGCCCTCTAACGCATAAGTCAACATCCGGTTGACCTTTCCAACTTAAGCTTCTTCAAAAGAACTAAGTGTCTCAAACCTTCTCAAAACCTTTTCGAACACGAGCTAACCAACCCGATCACTCATATAACCGATAGACAAAGCAATAAGAAGCAGAAATGGGGGAAATGGAGCGACAACTTATGAGACGACTGGCCGGGTCGTCACATGTATGCACTAGAGGTGCTATCACAATAAAGCTTTAAAGCGTAGATGTAATTTCTACTTATGTGGAAGGGAAGTTATGAAAGATAAAGAAGATACGATGCGAGATTGAAAAAGTAAGTAAGGAAAAGGTGAAAAACATACAAGATACTCATATACAAAAAGTTATGAATAGTCAAGACTTCAGAAATAGTTTGGGTTTTAAGTTTAATTTACAGAGGAGACCCTAGTGAAAATTTTGTAAATCTGTAGTAGTAAACTTTCGAGGACGAATGTTCTAAAGGGGGGAAGGATGTTACACCCCGTAAGTTTAACAACCTTGATACCGTTAGATACATTCGATATGGTATTTATTTTGAGCGGAACATTTATTGTAAAAACAATGTTTAAAAAATATGATTTTATATATTTTTTAATATTACTACTTTCGAAAATGCTTTAAATTATACACGCAATATAAGAAAGTTTATGAAATTTTCTTTATTATAAAGATAGAAATTATTTTCTCACAAGAAAAGAAGGTTATCTTTTTACCATTTTAAGAATTGCGCGTACACAAATTTTACTCTTTATATAAGATTAGAAAAATTATAAAGAGAATATATATATATATATATATATATATATATATATATATATATATATATATATATATATATATATATATATATATATATATATATATATATATTTACATGGATGTTTTAATGAAATAATAGTGTATGTATTTATTTTATATGGTACCACATGAACATGATAGAAGGATGTATAAATTTTATTAAAAATAAGTAAAATTTTATGTAATTTGAGACAATTCTTAATTAGGCGGGTAATTGATTAATTACCGGGTAACGGAACACTACCTATTACCCAATAAGTTGATAAAGATTAACATTCCCACCCCCCACATGACAGCACCCCTTAAAGCATGTGTATGACTCTTTATGTCATTATATTAGGTGGCAAAGTTATTGATGCCTTGGATTTTGTGAGAGATACTACTAATACATCCATTTCATTCAAAATGTGCAGCAAACATCGTTGTGATTTCCCATTTTGAAGAATTATGAGGGCCTGAAAACTTAAGGTTATGTTTGTGGCCATGTGGTTACATTCCTAAAATTTAATAGAGGGACGGTAACAGAGTAAAGTTTAGTGGCAACTCTTTAACTCTCTCACATGAGACCACTCATCCACGCTAATTGTTCAAATCATCCAGGTTAGTTGTTCAAATGATTAGTATGCATAACGTGGATCCATGACAAATAAGCAGAGGAATATAGTACAATGGAATTAACAACTTTATAGAATCATAAAGGAAAGACAGTGAAAAAGGTAATTCAAATTATTCACACAGGCCTGGTTCACTCGAGGTATTTTTTTCCATTTTCCAATCTTGGTGCTAATCTATTTGCAATATAATAAGATGAAGGAACTTTCTTTTCTAGATTTTTCATTTATTTTTTTATGAGAATAATACTACTAATAAATTTAACAAATTCTATGCAAGGAGTTACTCTTTTTTTTAATTATCTGAATCCCTATGTGGAATTATCTGCAAGCTGAACAATATTACATGCTATTAATTCATCAAAATTTAACTAAGCAGAACTTTTTACTCTATTTTGGGATAACAAAAAATGGTTTTCTTGGTTTGACATTTAGTGCAGAGATTAGTACTGTGAATACTCATTTTACAATAGTTTTTTATTTAAATAGTAAAAAGAATCAAAATAGAACATGCTACTAAGAACTTATTAAAGTCATACCTTAGCTTCTTCCTGTACTATAAGTGGAGGATCTTGAGATTGGAGCTTAATTATTATAGTTACATTTATTTGTTTATCATGAGTAGTAACTTATGTTTGGTTAGAGATTTATGACTAAGTAATTCATATTATTTCTAATTCTTCAAAAACTCATGAATACTAGGCAAACATACTTTTATGACATGAAGTTGCAGAACTTGCTTTCTGAAAAATGATATAAGTGCACTGAAGATGAAAAGTACCCTTAATCGAGATGGACGTTCATCAAAGAAACTAAAAGTTACCCCATGAAGAAATTCCTTATGCTTAATCCTGGTGGTGTACTAATTATTCTTAAGGAGCATAATAAAGACGTGGCCACTATTCTAAGCTACTTCTCTGACTTGGTTAACGACAATTTCATTGGTCTGTGCATGTTCTTCTTATTAAGTGAAGAGAAAGGAGAAGTTTGTTTTCTATTTTTAATTTTTTTAATAAGTATATTTTTAGTGCTTCATGTCACTTACATAGGCTTTGCAAAATGAAGTTTTCGATTTTTCATGTAATCTCAAAACGTGAAATTTCTGCTCAAAATAACATGTAGTACGAATTTATAAAGAATTTGTGCAAAGAAAATCATTTTGAGAAGTTGAATAGTTTCGGTATTTTTACTTTAGGCACTTTGTTGTTGGGTTGCTAAGACTCTCATTTTATTTGTTCATTATTTATAACAAAATTTAGGTGAAATTTTCATTGAGTTTTTGTTTAGTCTATTTTTGATGTTTTGCAAATATACATAGTTGAAGTTATAAACTTGTATGGGTAGATTATTTTTTTGACAGAAAACTTAAAACTGTTTATAGTTATCATATAATTACTTTTTAGTCATTACAAAAGCATCATTTGTAAATGAAATGATATTTTTATGACTGCGCGAAGCGCGGAGGAATTTACTAGTTTACATATAATACAAAGTCTAGCGCCACCTTTTCTAATACTTTTGAGTGCTCGAGAATCAGCGCAGGTATGTTAAGGCCCTCCCTTCTTTCTTTTTGGCATGATCCAAGTTATACAAGAGAAACGAGCAAACTCACAATTTTCATAAATTACTCTATTCATAGAAATACTAGGGGAGTCTATACTCTTGATTCCCCATGAGAATTATTATTATCTTCTGTTCATGGGTCTCAGAAAATACATAAGTTGAAAAAAGTTTATTTCATGATATTATATAAAAGCATAATGGTCTTATGATATTCTGAAAGATTTTATTAACGTACTTCTCACGCATTGCATTCGTTTACATGTGCATTTACCCATGACTCAGATGGTGTTATATATGCATATATATGTATATATATGTATATGGGATATGAAAAAAGGTTACAGCATTATATACGCACCACCACCTGATCAGCTGGTATACATTGATGATTGTGCCCACAGTGGCACAAAATGGCGTTATATACGTGTATATATGTAAATATATGTATATGAGATATGAGAAAAAGGTTACGTCATTATATATGCACCACCACCTGATCAGCTGGTATACGATGATGATTTTGCCCACAGTGGCTGAGATAATATGATGGGATGCCCTCAGAGGCTTTATGATGTTATGTACGTACAAACCTATTCATTACATGACATTTATACGAATATGCATGATACTATAAATATTTCATGATTTACAGAGCTATCCAAACATACAGGTTAATTCCTTTACTCTATGTTTCTTCCATTAATTTTGACTTACTGTTATGTTTCAGTTCTATCTTATATACTTAGTACATTATTCGTACTGACGTACTTTTGTTGGGGATGCTGCATTCATGCCTGCAGGTATGGATAATCAGTTTGACAAGCCTTCATAGTAGACGAGATTGGCATTCAGCGAAGGATCGGCAAGACTCCACCTCATTCGGAGTGCAGCCAAGTCTATGAGTCTTCGTGTCAGAGTTTTGCTGCAAACTTATGGGTAGGCCGGTACCCTATTCCATTTGATGTCAAATAATCTTAGAGGCTTTGTAGACAGAGGTTCCTTTTGTACAGTATGTCACAGGCCTTGACGGTCATATGTATTCATGTCTTAAGAATGATAGTTTATTGATACAGTGTTGCCCACTTATAGTTATACATTACGAGTTGTGTCCATGTTGGCCCATGATAGTTACAAAGAAAAAAAAAGTTGCAGAGTGGTTCGCTCGGGCTAGTGCGGCACCGAGTGCCAGCCACGCCTCCCAGCTTTGGGGCGCGAACTTGTGTAGGCATGATACCAGAATTCATCAAGCTCATTCAAATGTACCACTCTTAGGTTTGCAGCGACATCCCACTCAAGGTTCAACTTCTTCAAAGCCCACATGGCCTTATACTCAAGTTCTCAGAAGATGACATGCCTTCTCAAATACCAATCAATATGCAGACATCCCAATTGGTGTTTTATAGGCCGTCCTATAAGCCCAAAGAGCATCATCATGTTTCCTTGACCAATCCGTCCGGTTGGCATTTACAGTCTTTGACAAAATACTCTTGATCTCCCGGTTGGATATTTCAACTTGTCCGCTTGCTTGAGGATGGTAGGGGGTCGAGTCTTTGTGAGTGACACCATAATTGTTGAGTAAGGTCTCAAAATCCTTGTTGCAAAAATACGAACCCCTATCACTAATAATGGCCCTTGGGGTCCCAAACCTCGTGAAGATGTTCTTTTTCAAGAATGCCACCACACTTCGAGCTTCGTCGTTGGGTAAAGCCATGGCTAAACCCATTTTAATACATAGTCCACAACTACCAAAATATAAGTGTTCCCATAAGAGCTCACGAACGACCACCATGTGGGAACCCGTCATGTGGCCTCCCCTCTTCCTCCAATCGGAATAAGTGGTCCGCCACTTGATTTTCACTACCTTTGCGGTCTTGAATCTCTAGATCAAACTCTTGCAATAGAAGCACCCACCGCATTAACCTTGCCTTAGAATCTTTCTTGCTCATCAAATACTGAAGCGTAGCATTGTCAGTGTGAACAATCACATTTGTACCCATCAAATACGGGCTAAACTTCTCCATAGCAAAAATATTAGCAAGTAGCTCTTTTTCGATCACTGTGTAGTTGACTTGGGCATTATTCATGGTCTTACTAGCATAGTAAACCGGATGGAAGATTTTGTTGATATGTTTCCCCAAAACTATTCCAACCGCCATATCACTAGCATCGCACATAAGCTCAAAAGGCAAGCTTTAATCCGGTGCGGTGATAATATGAGTAGTAGTCAACTTGAACTTCAGCAATTCGAATGCCTTCATACAATCTTCATTGAAATGGAACTTAGCATCCTTCTCCAAAAGTTTACACAAAGGGTTTACCACCTTGGAAAAGTCCTTGATG
Source organism: Nicotiana tabacum (assembly GCF_000715075.1). Lineage (NCBI taxonomy): Eukaryota > Viridiplantae > Streptophyta > Magnoliopsida > Solanales > Solanaceae > Nicotiana > Nicotiana tabacum. The sequence continues at coordinate 116,435,485 of NC_134082.1, forward strand.
AATCGGCGATAGAAACTCGCATGACCCAAGAAGCTCCTCACTCCCTTCACGAATGCAGGGGGAGGGCATTTGAAGATCACCTCAATTTTAGCCTTGTCGACCTCAATACCATGCTTTGAAATTTTGTGGCTGAGAACAATGCCTTCCTCGACCATAAAATGATATTTCTCCCAATTCAACACCAAATTTGTCTCTTCACATCTAGCCAAAACCCTATCCAAATTGTTCAAGCAATCTTAAAAAGAATTCCCAACCATAGAAAAATCGTCCATGAAGACCTCAAGAATATCCTCCACCATGTCGGTGAAAATAGCCATCATACACCGTTGTGCATTACACAAACCAAATGGCATCCACTAGAATGCAAAAGTACCATAGGGACAAGTGAAAGTGGTCTTCTCTTGGTCCTTAGGAGCAATAAGGATTTGATTGTAGCCGGAGTATCCATCAAGGAAGCAATAAAAAGCACATCCGGCCAACCTATCAAGCATTTGATCAAGAAATGAAAGCAGGAAATGATCTTTCCAAGTGACTTTGTTGAGCTTCCTGTAGTCCATGCACACTCCCTACCCAGTGACAGTTCTTCTGGGATCAGTTCATTCTTGACATCTGTTACCACAGTCATGCCCCCTTTCTTTGGGACACATTGCACCAGAGAGGTCCACAAGTTATCGGAAATAGGGTAAACAACTCCGGCATCCAACCACTTAATTATCTCCTTCTTGACCACCTCTTGCATTGCTTCATTTAGCCTCTTTTGATGTTCAACGGAGGGTTTGACACCCTCATCCAAAATAATCTTATGCATGCAAAAGGCGAGGCTTATGCCTCAGATATCCGCTAATGTCCACCCGATTGCTCTCGTCCTCCTTTGTAGCACCTCCAATGTGGACTCTACCTCCATGTTAGTTGAACAAGAAGAAAGAAAAATCGGTAAAGTGTAAGAAGGGCCAAGGAATTCATACCTGAGATGTGGAGGCAATGACTTTAACTCCAAAGTGGGAGGGTCCTCAATTGATGGCTTTGTTGGAGGAGTCTTCCGATTTTCAAGATCTAAAGATAGCTTGCGGGGCTCATAAGTGTACGACCTCATTCCTTGCAATGCATTAACACACTCCACATAGCCTTTTTCTCCTCAACATCATCAAGATTGAGCACAACGGCTTCCAAATTATCCTCAACATTCATTGTGGCACTAGCATCATCAATAATCACATTGGTGACCAAATCCACGAACGAACAAACTTCATTACTATTCGGTTGCCTCATAGATTTGCACACTTGGAAGACCACCTTTTCGTCACCCACCCGAAAAGTGAGCTCACCGGCTTCCACATCAACAAGAGTCTTCTCCGTAGCAAGGAAAGGTCTACCTAAAATGATAGGCACCTCATAGTCCACTTCACAGTAAGGAATCACAAAGTCCGCCAGGAGGATGAACTTGTCAACTCGAACCAACACATCATTAATAATGCCCAAAGGTCTCTTTATTGTACGATCCGTCATTTGCAACCTCATAGATATGGGTCTTGGTATTCCTAAAGTTTTGAACACGAATAGGGCATCAAGTTGATACTTGCCCCTAGATCACTTAAGGCTTTGGCAAAGTCAACACTCCCAATAGTGCAAGGGATTGTGAAAGCGTCGGGATCTTCCAACTTAGGAGCCATTGAGTGCATAGTTGCACTCACTTGATGTGTCATCTTAATTATTTCATCGATCTTTTCTTGGTCACCAAATCCTTCATGAACTTTGCATAACTCGGAATTTGCTCTAAAGCCTCAACCAACGGCACATTAATAGACAAACTCTTCATTATATCAATAAACTTTTTGAATTGGTTCTCACTATTTTGCTATGCAAGCCTTTGAGGGTAAGGAGGAGGAGGCCTTGGCATTGGTGCCTTAACCTTTGGCACTACCGGTTCCAGCATGTCAATCAGTGTTACCTAGATGGGTTCACTTCGTCTTGTATCTCCTCCACATTTTCATCAATATCAATTCTCACTACTTCATTAGCTTGAACCATATTGCTTGGGATTTCATCTTCTTGAACCACGACATCTTCATCCACAATTCTTCTTTGATTTGAGGTGATTGCATCTCCACCTTTTCCACTTCTTGTAGTCATGGACATAACATGTCCCGTATTATTCCCACCCTTCGGGTTCACCACCGTATCACTTGGTAGTGCCCCCTTAGGACAAGTGTTCAAAGCTTGCGAGATTTGTCCTAATTGAACTTCCAAATTGCGGATTGAAGTATTATGAGAGGCTAATTAAGCATCGGAGTCGGCATTCTTTTCCATCATCTGTTTAAACATGTTCTCAATTCTACCCATCTCATTGTTAGAAGATCTCGGACCTTGAGAAGTATAGGGAGGTGGATTGCTCGGTTGTTGGAACATCGGGGACCTTTGAAAACTCGACCCCTAGTTGTTGTTGTTGTTCCACCCTCCTTGGTTATTGCCTCCCCAATTGCTTTGACTATTGTCATCCCAATTTCCTTGATTATTACTTCCCTAATTGCCTTTGTTACCTTGATTATTCCAATTGCCTTGATTATTGTTACCACCACCCAATTGCCTTGGTGGCCTTTGTTGTTCCAATTTCCTTGATTTCTTTGTGACCGCCATTGTTGCTGATTTTGTCCTTGATAATTATGGACATACTGCACATCTTCTTCTTTCTCATTGAATGAATCACCTTGATCATAACCACTATCATCTTGCATGAATTGTTCCGTACGACTTTGCATTTGTTGACCTTGTTGCCATCTCTTGTTCATCATCATATTCACACCTTCCATCACATTCACTTGTTTTAGCCCTTGAACTTGTTGAAGCTGAGCTTTGGCCAATTGGTTCATTGTGGTTGTTAACTCTGCAATAGCTTGCCCATGATCATGTAGTTCTGTGTGTAGGTGAATGACATTTGTGTCACCTTGAGGAACATTGGCTCTACTTTGCCATGCCAATGAGGTATTTGCCATCTCATCAAGAATTTCACAAGCTTCAACATAAGGTGTGTTCGTGAAGTTCCCACCGGCGAGTTGATTTACTACGAATTGATTTGTTGTGTTGATAACCCTGTAGAAGGTTTGTTGGATCATGGCCTCGGTCATATCATTATTCGATCACTCTTTATCCATGGTACGATATCTTTCCCAAATCTCGTGCAATGGCTCATTGGGTTCTTGCTTGAATGTAAGAATCTCATCCCGAAGTGTCGCCATATGTCCTGGAGAGCAGAATTTGGCAATGAATTTTTCCGCCAACTCATCCCATGTATGGATGGAATGATTAGGCAGTCTCTCTAACTAGTCCAATGCCTTTCCCCGTAGAGAAAAGGGAAATAGCCTCAATCGCAGTGCGTCCTCGGAGACATTGGTGTACTTGCTCCCCCAACAAGTATCGACGAACCCTTTGAGATGCTTGTAAGAATTTTGACTGGGAGCCCCGGTGAAGAATCCCCGTTGCTTAACTAGTGTAAGCATCACATTGGTAATTTGGAAGTTGCCCGCCCTAATGCAGGGCGGGACTATAACACTTGCGTAACCCTCGTTCGGTAAATGTTAGTGTGCTGCTGCTCTTGGTAGAGGTGGGGGAGGGACGGGAACGTTGTCTTGAGGCGGGCGGCCTTATTTATTTGCTTGAGGTTCAAGAGGAACATCATCAACTTGGTCATCATCTACTTCCTCCCCCATTGGAAAATTCCCAATGGGTTTGTTGTTGAGAGTCATATTCATACCTAAAATCAATTCAAAAATAAAGTTAGTGACTCGGAAGGAAAAGAAGACAAATCACACAAAAATCTAAGCTAAATCCATTTAACTCCCCGGTAATGGCGCCAAAATTTAATATCGCCCAAACTCACACCACAAATATAGGTTGTGAGGCGGTCGATGTAATAATAAAACCCAATGCAAGTCAGGAACGAATTCATAGGGAGTTAGAATTGGGATTAGGTATATATTTAGTGTATATATTTAGTGTTTTCTTACCCATTATGTGCTTCCGAGGCCTTGAAAACCTCATTTAGAGTCGCTTCGATTTGCGTGCGCAGTCCGAGCGCGTAGCCGGAAAGCTTAAATATGAAATTCTGTGAAAAATGTTAAGTATTGACTTTAAAAATGAATAAATTTAACTTCGGTCAATATTTTGGGTGAAAGGACTCGGACCCGTGATTTGACGGTCCCGGAGGGTCCGTAGGAAAATATGGGACTTAGGCGTATGCCCGAAATCGCAATCCTAGGTCCCTAGCCCGAGAAATGAATTTTTAAGTGAAATTATTTTCAGAAATTGTTTAAGGATATTTGAAGTCAAAACTTATTAGAAAGAAATGGTATCGGACCCGTATTTTAGTTCCGACGCCCGGTACAGGTCTTATATATGACTTGAGTCATTCTTGTGAAATTTTGTTAAAAAATGGACGTCGTTTGACGTGATCCAGACCTTAATTGAGAAATTTGATGTTAAAAGAGTTTTGAGAAATTTTATTGATCTCGAGGTTTAATTTGATGCTCGCGATGTTATTTTGGTAATTTGAGTACACGAATATGTCCGTAGGATATTTTTGAGGTTGTGTGTATACTTGGTTTGGAGTTTCGAGGGCTCAAGTGAGTTTCGAGTAGGTTTCGGGATGCCTTAGTCTTAGAAAGTCAGGTGTTGCAGGTTCAGGAAGCCACAGTCTCTGAACCCTCTAGTGCGGTCCGCGAGAAATCGCGTGCGATCGCGGAGGGGCCAGCACGGCCGCAGTCGCCTTTGTGCGGTCCATGGTGGAATCTATGCGGCCGCAGTATTCTTTGTACGGTCTGCACAGGGTGCTCAACTGCAGGTCTTCAGGGAGGGGCCAGCGCGGCCAAGGTCGTCTTTGTACGGTCCGCGGTGGAGGCTGTGCGGTCGTGGTCCATTTGATGCGGTCTGTAATGGGGGTGTGAGAGGGGTATAAATAAACGGGAATTTCAGTTGTTTTCACTTTTAAAAATCCCAAAACATAAGAGGCAATTTTTCAAACAACCTTTCTTCTCCAAAACGTTGGTAAGTGATTTCTAACTCATTTTCTTCACTCCTTGACATCTTTTAACATGATTTCAACTTCAAATCAAAGATTTTCATGGGAGAAATTGGGTGTTTTGGGTAGAACCTAGGTTTTTCTAAAATTGGGGATTTGGACCTCAATTTGAGGTCCGATTCAAAATAAATTATAAATTTGGATTCGTGGGGGAATGGGTAATCGGGTTTCGGTCCGGACCTCGGGTTTTGACCATGTGGGCTCGGGGGGTGATTTCTAACTTTTGGGTAAAACTTTAGAAAACACATTTTCATGCATTGGGGTTGATTCATTTAGCACTTATTGATGTAATTAAGTAACTTGTGACTAGATTCGAGCAGATTGGTGGTGGAATCAAGGGGTGAAGCTATAGTTGAGACTTGAGTGGTGATAAAGGCATCGAGGTAAGTGTTTGGTCTAACCCTAGCTTGAGGGATTAGGAGTTGAGTCATACTTGCTACTTGCTTCTTCTTGAGTACGACGTATAGGCATGGTGACGAGTATCTATACGTTGGCGTCAAGCATGACCGTAAGTGTTAAATTGAAAGTTGTTGTGTTCTTAAATGGCACTTGGGTGCTTTACTTAATGATCTTCGATGACTGAGCATTTTCAATAATTGAAGTGAGTACAAGAAGAGTTGAGGTTGGTTATAGCTAATTCAACCTTGCCTGGGTGACTAATTCAATATTATTATTCCCTTGCCGGGAAAATTATAATATTGTTGTGTTCCCTTGCTGGGAAGTTATTATATTATTTATGTTCCCTTGCTGGGATTTCTTGTGATTGTGTGATGAAATATAAAAGGGAGCGGGTGGTACGCCTACCACGAGATATAATGAAATGGGAGCGGGTGGTACGCCTACCACGAGATATAACGAAATGGGAGCGGGTGGTACGCCTACCACGAGATATAACGAAATGGGAGCGGGTGGTACGCCTACCACGAGATATAATGAAATGGGAGCGGGTGGTACGCCTACCATGAGATATAATGAAATGGGAGCGGGTGGTACGCCTACCACGAGATATGATGAAATGGGAGCGGGTGGTACGCCTACCACGAGATATGAATGAAATGGGAGAGGGTGGTACGCCTACCACAAGATATACTAAAATGGGAGCGGGTGGTACGCCTACCACAAGATATGAGAAATGGGATCATGTTGCATGCTTGCAACAAGATGAAACTGAAAGTGAAAGTTGCCTTATTTCTCTTTATCTGTGTTAGAAGTTAAATTGTAATTCCCTTACTATTCTTTGATATTCTGTCTTATCTGCTACCTCCGGAGCATGTTTCCCCTTTCCCAGCTTTGATGGCTTATTACCTATTTACTTTTCCGCCATATAGTATATAACTGCACAGGTTTATCTGGAGTCTGGTCCTAGCCTAGTCACTACCTCACCGGGGTTAGGCCAGACACTTACCAGCACATGGGGTCAGTTGTGCTGATACTACACTCTGTGCTCTTTTGCACAAATCCAGGTCTTGGATAACAGCAGTAGCATGAGAGCTAGCTTTTAGTCCATTGAGACATCAAGGTAGCCTTGTAAGCGTCCGCAGGCCCGACGTCTCTTCTATCTTTATTTCAGTCTGTTATCTCATGTATTCGAGACAAACAGTTTATATTTTTCTTTCAAACGATTGTATTTAGTACTCTTAGAAGTTCGTGAGTAATGTGACACCAGTTCTTGGGTAGAGGCATATGTTGATTTCCGTATTATTGTTCAGTTTCTTTAATTTAAGTCTTCCGTACATTTATTAAATTCCGTTGTTTTCATGCTATCACTGATAATCGTTACAGAAGTGATTTGTTAATGAATTAAGTTGTTAAGGAATGGCTTGCCTAGCTCACATTAGTAGGGGCCATCACGACTCACGAGGGTGGGAAATCCGGGTCGTGACATGTTTGTTGTTTCTATTTCTGCTTTAAGTTATTGATTGCAATTATAAAATTAGAAGATAATATTTTTGGTTTTGGTTGATATTCAAATGATAAAAGATCTAGGGTCGTGACTTCCACATAGGTGGTTACCTAATGGGTTGTAAACTCTAGGACAAGTTTGATTAGTCGGGGTTGTAATATAGTGGTAAGTATTCCTGCTTGTCACGGGGGTGACCCGGGTTCGATCCCCGGCAACCGCACCAAAAATTGATGTCGCCCAAACTCACACCACAAATATAAGTAGTGAGGCGGTCGATGCAATAATAAAACCCAACGCAAGTTGGGATCGAATACATAAGGAGTTAGAATTGAGATTAGGTATATATTTAGTGTAATTGTATGATGTTCCTCAAATTACACTTCCACATTCTTGTTTGTTGTTTCTATTTCTACTTTAAGCTATTGATTTCAATTATAAAACTAGAAGACAATATGTTTGGTTTTGGTTGTTTTTCAAATGATAAAAATCTAGGGTCGTAACTTCCACCTAGGTGGTTACCTAATGGGTTGTAAACTCTAGGACAAGTTTGATTAGTCGGGGTTGTAATATAGCATTCACACTCTATTACTCACTCTATACCTCTCGGTAGTTTGAGTGATTTTACCTAATTTGGCTTTCTCAAGTACAAATGGGTATTGCACAAAACAAGTGATAAATGCTCAAGTCGGATCTTACTATCTCTAAATTCAACCCTTTAATTGGGGCTATCAATTTTTTGAGTTCACCCCAATTTCTTGTTAGCCAAGTTTTCCTAGACCTAATCTCTCTTTCTCAAGTACAGACTAAGTCAATTAAGCATGAATCAATGTTTGCAACCATTAATTCTTGAATTTAAGCAAGAACTAGGCTATAAATTGCACATCGATTCAAGCATAATGAACTGTTTAACTTCTAACTTCCACATCCAATGCCGAAACCTATCAAATCACGTCCGATTGACCTCAAATTTTTCACACAAGTCACATTTGACATTATGGACCTATTCCAACTTCCGGAATCAAAATCTGACCCCGATATCAAAAGGTCCACTCCCGGTCAAACTTCTCAAAAACCTTCAAACTTCCAACTTTCGCCAAATGACCCCGAAATGACCTACGAACCTCCAAATCCACATCCAGACGTGCTCCTAAGACCAGAATCACCATATGAAGCTATTCCCAAGCTCAAAATCCCAAACAGATATCGATAACATCAAAATCCACTTCAACCCAAATTTAGGAAATTTATCCAAAATGCCAACTTTCCATAATAAGCGCTGAAATGCTCTCGGGTCATCCAAAATCCGATCTAGACATACGCTCAACTCCAAAATCATCGTACGAACCTATTGGAACCTTCAAATCCCGATTCCAAGGTCATTTACTCAAAAGTCAAACCTTAGTCAATTTTTCCAACTTTAAGCTTCCGAAATTAGAATTTTTCATCCGAATCAACTCTGAACTTCTCGGAATTCAATTCTGACCACACATACAAGTCATAATAGCTGAAGTGAAGGTGCTCAAGGTCTCAAACCGCTGAACGACGCGCTAGAGCTCAAAACAACCGGTCGGATCGTTACTGTACCGTAAACTTGCTCGGATCCAGCTACCTAGAGGAGACTTGAGGTACAACTACACGACATCCGTAGCTCTAATGTCCTCTTCTACTTCCTTTAGATGTTTATTTGATTCAAACAGTTATGTTTATTTTAGACCATTATTTGTAGTAACTTAGATGCTCATGTATTCGCGACAGCAGTTCCGGGATTTATATTGGGATTTCATCATTTATTAGTTTATATATACCACGTTTCAGACTATTCAATTTTTTTTATTGTCATCCAATTTGAAATTTGTTAAAAATGTTTAATAACTATATCTAATGTTGGCTTTCCTAACAAGTAAAATGTTAGACGGCATCACGGTCTCGAGGGTTAAAATTTTGGGTCGTGACACTTTTCAAGCATTGTTAAGTTAATAATCCACTGTTAATTATTTTTATTTATTGCTACTGTAGCTTAAAACTGCAAAATTGTAGGTAAATAATAATAATCATAAAGTGAATAAACAAAATTTTATTAGTATTGATGAACTTGGAGAGGAAAAAAAAAGTATATTACAAAGATCCACATATTATATGAGGTGTTTGGCTTCATCAAATAGAATGAAAAAGAGTGTAAGTTTTTCTAATAATTTGATGAAAAAGAATTACATGAAATATTTCATATATTATAGGAATATAGAAGAGGATCATTGACATGATTAATCATATCCTCTAGTTTTTTCACTTACATAGTTTTAGCACTTTATCTTTATGTTATAAACTTGATGGGTTATGGCCCGCGTTGCGGGCCCAATATTTTAATAGTTGGAATAGTTATTCTTATTTTAATTGTTTAAATACAAGAATTTAGAAGTTATTAACCCAATTCCATTTGCAAGTTCAATTTGGAAAAAACATCTAAAGCCAAAAGATGTTTTAAATAAAGGAAGCTTCTAAATAGGTGAAATATACTGAGTAGCTGATGTTGTGTATCGTTTGGACTGCGTCATGGGATATTTTTGTCATCGAGCTTGTAAAAGTTGTCTACAATTGGAGCACTCAAGCATATAAAAGTACATATAGGTGAAATTAACAAGTTTCAATATAAAACACTTAATAGCTATGATGACCCACATCCCTCGTTTTGAAAGTGTCACAATCCCAAATACCCCGGTCGTGATGGCGCCTATCATAATACTAGGCAAGCCAACTCAAACAAGTAACCACAGTAAATTTCTTTTTAATAAACCATTTTTCTAACACTGATTAAGTTTCAAATTTTCATAGGAAATATCTAAATTACTGAAATGTGCGGAAAGACTGTACAACAACAAACCAACACAGCCCAACAATCTAGTGTCACAAGTCTAGAGCCTCTGAATACAACCAGTACGACTGACTAATACATAATGAGTCTAAAAATGCAGAAAACAAGGATAGGAAGGAGGAAAGCAGGGCTGCGGATGTCGTGCAGCTACCTTGCAGTCTCCGGTAAGCTCTGAAAATGCTAGGGACCCTCACTGCACCTGGATCTGCACACAAGGTGCAGGGAGTGACGTGAGTACGCCAACTCAGTAAGTAACTAAAGTAAATAAGGTCTGAGTGTAGTGACGAGTAGTTAAAAATCATATATATAAGTGCATCCAGCAGAATATCAAGTCAAACTCAACAGTTTAAAAGCCAGTTACTTCATAAAACTTCAGTTTCAATTGAGATACTCTAAAATCATTTACTTAGCAGTTTTAACCGAGGCTCATCATAAAAGAAGAGTCAAATCAGCAAAAATGTCATAAATGGGCCCCTCAGGCAAGGTATCACTAATAAATATAGCCTCTCAGGCAAGGCTCTCAGTCACTCATGACTCAACTCTCGTCATACAATACTCACACTCAGCACTCAGGCTCAATAATATCTCATAGTAGTAATAATTATAATAACCGTTGCGGCGTGCAACCCGATCTATAGTTTAAAATCGACTATGTTCACTGGGGGTGTACAGACTCCGGAGGGGCTCCTATAGCCCAAGCGTCATATCGCTACGACGCACAGCCCGATCCAATATATATATCGCTGCGGCGTGCAGCCCGATCCATATAAGTATCGCTGCAGCATGCAGCCCGATCCATAATATACATATAATATTACTGCGGCATGCAGCCCGATCCATAATATATATAATCCTCACCATTAGGTCCTCAACCTCTGTCAGTCATTAACCTTATAACCACTCGGGCATAACAGTGGAAATTAGGGAACTCAACCCAAACAGTTTTCACATTTAAGAAGTAAACTGATAAAAACCAAGTTTAAACAATAAACAGGTAAAACATGACTGAAGATATGCTTTCAAACAAATAGAGTGAGGAAAACAGTAAAGATGCCCCTAAGGGTCTCAATAGGTCGGCACAAGGTCCTAAACATGGCATACAACCCATAATATAGTATTAATTTCTAAAATACGTGATATCATAAGATTTCAAATAAAATACGCGGCTTAATAGTTACTACGGGATAGACCAAGTGACAATCCCACCGGTGCATGCCCACACGCTCGTCACCTAGCATGTGCGTCACCTTATTTGTCAAAACAATATGAAATACCGGGGTTTTATACCCTCAGTTCCAAATTTACAATGGATACTTACCTCAAATCGGATGAAATACTACTCCGCGATGCCTTTGCCTCTCGCCTCTTGCCTCGGCCTCAACTCATGCCGAATCTACCCATAATCAGAATCATAACACTAGAATATGCTAAGGGAACGAAGCCGAGGTACAAATAATCAAATTATACCAAAAATTCCAAAATTGGCCAAACCCGACCCCCGGACCCACATCTCGAAATTCCATAAAAATTACATCAATAGAATCCTTATTCTCCCACAAGTCTATTCATACTAAAAGCATCAAAATCGGACCTCAATGGCCCCTCAAATCCCCACTCAAAGCTCTCCAATATCAAGCTCTAATCCCTCAATTTTCTTCCTTAATTCCCACTAATACCATGATTAAACAATGGAAAAATGGTCAAAAACTCAAGTAATGAAGATTAGGTAGCTTACCCAACTGATAATCTTCGATTTCCCCTTGAAATTCACTGCCCTAGCTCACTTTCCATCTTCAAAAATGGATAACTTAGCAAAAATTTGTGAAGGAAACCTTATATACTTTCTGACCTGGGTATTTCGCACCTGCGGTCCCTTTCTCCGCTACTGCGCTACCGTTTCTGCAGTCTAACCCACTGCACCTACAGAATTGACTAAAAAACCTTTGGATCGGACCTACGGTCATTCTCTCGTACCTGCGCCATCGTAGATGCGTCCATAAATCCGTTTCTGCGGCTTGCTTCTGCATATGTGGGAGTCGCACCTGCGGCCTCCCAACCGCAGATGCGTTATGACAGCAACCATAAGACTTCAGCTGCAAAACTCAACTCCAAAATCTCCCGTCAACCATCCGAAATCACCCCAAGGCCCCCGGAACCTCAACCAAAAGCACGAACTAGTCATATACCAATATCCAAACTTATATAAGTCTTCAAAACACATCAAACAAAATCGAATCAACCAAAACACATCGGATTCAAGCCTAAGGTTCTAAAATCTTCCAAATTCCGCTTTTGATCAAAAGGTCTATCAAAACACATCCGAATGACATAAAATTTTACACACACATCCCAAATGACACAACGAAACTACCGCAACTCACAGAATTCCATTCCGACTCCTATATCAAAATCTTACCTATCAACCAGAAAATGCCAAAATTCCTTTTTCACCTATTCAAGCCTAAATCTACTCCGGACCTCCAAATCCCATTTTGATCACGCTCCTAAGTCCCAACTCATCTTCCGAAGCTATCTGAACCATCGGAATTCACATCCGAGCCTTTATTCGCATAAGTCAGCATCCGGTTGACTTTTCCAACTTAAGCTTACTCAAAAGAGACTAAATGTCTCAAACCTTATCAAAACCTCTCTGAACCCAATCCAACCAACCCGATAACACATAATACAGCTGAAAAAGACAATAGGAAGTAGAAATACGAGGAAACAGAAGGGTAACTCATGAAATGATCGGCCGAGTCGTCACATCCTTCCCTTATTGATACCCAAATTTTCCCTATATATATATTGGGATGAATCAAAAGGTCATCACTTGCTTTAAATTAAATTATGTGTTTTGAGGCCTTGAAAACCTCATTTAGAGCCACCTCGATTTGCGTGCACAGTCCGGGCGTGTAGCCGGAAAGCTTAAATATGAAATTTTGTGAAAAAAATGATAACAATTTGGTTATAAAATGAGTTAATTTGACTTCGGTTAACGTTTTGGGTAAACAGACCCGGACCCATAATTTGACGGTCCCGGAGGGTCCGTTGGAAAATATGGGACTTGGACGTATGCCCGAAATCGAATTCCGAGGTCCCAAGCCCGAGAAATAAATTTTTAAAAGAAATTGTTTTCTGAAACTGTTTAAGGAAAATTGAAATGAAATTTTCTTGGAACATGATGGTATCAGGCCCGTATTTTGGTTTCGGTGCCCGGTACAGGTCTTATATATGACTTAAGACATTTTCATGAAATTTGGTGAAAAACGGAGTTTATTTGACGTGAATTGGACTTCCGATTGAGGAGTTATGGACTTTGAGAGTTCCTGATGAAAATGTTAAGTTTTGAGGTTTAATTCATGATTTTACATGTTATTTTGATGATGTGATCTCATGAATAGGTCCATATGATGTTTTTGAGTAGTATGCACACTTGGTTTGGAGTTCCAAGGGCTCGGGTGAGTTTCGGGTAGGTTTCGGGATGTTTTAGGCTTAAAACCAGAAGTTGCAGGTCTCTGAACCCTCCAGTGCGGTCCGCGGTCAACCTTGTGCTGTGCGCGGTGAAGGTTGTGCGGCCGCGGTCGACTTTGTGCGGTCTGCATAGGGCGCTGCGGTGCAGCCACAGTCGACCTTTTGCGGTCCGCACAGGGGGTCTGAGAGGGGTATAAATAGACAGGATTTTCAGTCATTTTTCATTTTTCAAAACTCCAAAAACATAAGAGGCGATTTTTCAAACAATCTTTCTTCTCCAAATCAATTGTAAGTCATTTTTAACTAGTTTTCTTCAATCATTAACATCTTTTAACATGATTTCAACTTCAAATCAATGATTTTAATGGAGGAAATTGGGTGTTTTGGGTAGAACCTAGGTTTTTTCAAAAAAAGAAAGGGGATTTAGACCTCGATTTGGGGTCCAATTTCAAAACAAATCATATATTTGGGTTCGTGGGGGAATGAGTAATCGGGTTTTGGTTCGAACCTCGGGTTTTGACCATGTGGGCCCAGGGGCAATTTTTGACTTTTTGGGCAATACTTTAGAAAACTCATTTTCATGCATTCAAATTGATTCATTTAGCGTTTATTGATGTAATTAAGTAATTTGTAACTAGATACGAGCGAATTGGCGGTGGAATCAAGGGGTAAAGCTATAATTGAAACTTTAGTTGTGTTCGAGGCATCGAGGTAAGTGTTCGATCTAACCCTAGCTTGAGGGATTAGGACTTGAGTCCTATTTGCTATTTTATTCTTGTTGAGTATGACGTATAGGCATGGTGACGAGTATCTATACGTTGGTGTCAAGCATGACCGTGAGTCTTAAATTGATACTTGTTGTATTCTTGAATGTTACTATGGTTGAAATAGTGAGTAAATCCTTAATATTGAGCAAAGACTTAGTTTGTTTATCGTGGAATTCACTTACAAATGAGAAATGGTGGTAATTGAGTTGAGTTAAGATTGGTTATAGCTGATTCTCCCTTTCCGGGACGTATATACTTGTATTGCTAAGTTCCCTTGCCGGGATAGTGTAGTCTATTGTTGATCCCTTGTCGAGACGGTTAATTATGGTTATTGTTGACTGTATAGTTGGAATTGGTTGCACGCCATAACAGATATTAGATTGGATCGGGTTGCACGCCGCAACAGATATTATATTGGATCGGGTTGCACGCCGCAACAGATATTATATTGGATCGGGTTGCACGCCGCAACAGATACTATATTAGATCGGGTTGCACACCGCAACAGATACTATATTGGATCGGGTTGCACGCTGCAACAGCTATATATATGTGGATCGGGTTGGACGCCGCAGCAATGTTAAATGATAAAGGATCGGGTTGCGCGCCGTAACAGTATTGTTGTAGATATTGAGTTGTCCTTTCTTATTTTATTAAGTTTCTGTTGGTCTTGATATGCTTCCCCGAAGCATGTACCCCCTCCCATTTTAAACTGCTTATTCCTGTTTATTTTCCGCCATACATTATATAACTACACAGGTTTATCTAGAGTCTAGTCCTAGCCTCGTCACTACCTCGCCGGGTTTAGGCCAGGCATTTACCAGAACATGGGGTCGGTTGTGCTGATACTAAACTCTGCACTCTGTGCAGATACCGGAGCAACATTGGATCAGTAGCTTGGGAGCCAGCCTTTAGTCCACAAAGATTCCGAGGTAGTCCTGCAGGCGTCCATAGGCTCGACGTCTCCTCTATCTGTTATTATGTTCTGTTATCTCATGTATCCGAGACATACAATGTTTTTTTCCTTCATATTGTTATATGTAGTGCTCTTAGTAGTCCGTGGATATTGTGACACCAGTTTCTGGGTAGAGGCATGTGTTAACTTTCGAAACATTTTGGTTTTATATTCATTTAAGACTTTCGCTTAAATCTCATGTTCTGCTGTCATTTAGATATTTGTCACTTGTTAATATAAGGTGTAAAAAGGATCAAAACAGAAGTGTTAAATATTTCTAAGTTCGTGGCTTGCCTAGCTTCTATGAGTAGGCGCCATCGCGACTCCCGAGGGTGGGAATTCCGGGTCATGACAAGTTGATATCAGAGCCCTAGGTTACATAGGTCTCACAATTCACGGACAAGCTCAGTAGAGTCTGAGGGATCGGTACGGAGACGTCTGTATTTATCCCCCTGAGGCTACAGAGTTAGGAAAAACTTCACATTTGTTCTTTCATGTCGTGCGGTTCTGTTTCTCAATGCTAATTGAATTTCTACTATGTTCTTTCGCAGATGGAGAGAACACGTGCTTCCTCATCTACCACTCAGCAGCCCGAGCCCCGAGCAGCAACTCCCACGAGGGGTAGAGGGTGAGGCCGAGGTAGGGGTAGAGCTTAGCCCTGAGTAGCAGCCCCAGTAGCGGAGCCTCAGGTTGACTTTGATGATGAGGTTCCGACCCCAGCAGCTCTGGTGTGCTCAGCTCAGGTCCCAGAGAGGTTTATTGCTACCCGAGTCCTTCAGGAAGCTCTTGTCCGATTAGTGGGCCTCATGGAGAGTGTCACCTGAGCGGGCTTGCTTCCTGTAGCACCAGCTATCTCTGAGGCTGGAGGAGGGGCCCAGACTCCTGCTACTCGCACTCTGGAGCAGGTAGCTCCTCAAATTCAAACTCCAGCGGTTCAGCCAGTTGAAGCAGTTCAGCCGGGTGTGGTAGCTCAGACCGGTGATGGAGCAGTTGTGCCTGCCGATACTTTGTGGAGGCTGGATAGGTTCACCAAGCTCTTCACTTCTACTTTCAGCTGTGCATCTACTAAGGATCCCCAGGATTATCTAGACAGCTGCCACGAGGTTCTCAGGAACATGGGTATTGTTGAGACCAATGGGGTCGATTTTGCTACATTTCGCTTGTCTGGATCCGCCAAGACTTGGTGGAGAGATTATTGCTTGGCTAGGCCAGCCGGATCGCCATCTTTGACTTGGGAGCAGTTTACAGTGTTGTTTCTGGAGAAGTTTCTCCCCATTACTTAGAGAGAGGCCTACCGGAGGTAGTTTAAGCGTCTCTAGCAGGGTTCCATGACGGTTACCCAGTATGAGACCAGGTTCATTGACTTAGCTCGCCATGCTCTTGTCATACTTCCTACCGAGAGAGAGGGTGAGGAGGTTTATTGATGGTCTTATTCAGCCGATTCGCCTTCAGATGGCTAGGGAGGCTGGGAGTGAGATCACCTTTCAGGAGGCGGCCAATGTGGCCCGTAGAGTGGAGATGGTCCTGTCGCAGGGAGGTGGTCATGGATCGGATATAAGGCCCTGTCATTCAGGTAGATTTAGTGGTGCCTCGTCTAGAGGTAGAGATTTATATGATAGAGGCCATCCTCCCAGGCCCTTTTAGTCAGCTCTTCAGGTCTCTCACGGCGCTTCAGGTAGCCATGGTCCGCAAATGTAGTATTCCGATCAGCAGTCCTACAGTGCACCACCAGCTCCTAACAGTGCACTGCTGCTCCAGACTTTTTGGGGTGGTCATTCGGGTCGCCAGGGTCAGTCACAGTTTCCTCAGCCACATCACTCAGGTAGATGTTTTGAGTATGGTGAGTATGGTCATATCAGAGGACTTGTCCGAGGTTGGTGGGTACTCAATAGCAGCAGCAGGGTCCTCGTGCTATGGTCTAGGCACCAGGTGTTTCACAGACCACCCAGCCAGCTAGAGGTGGGGTAGAGGTGCTAGAGGGGGAGGTAGAGGATTTAGAGGTGGAGCTCAGGCCGCTAGAGGTGGAGTCCAGCCAGCTGCAGGCCGTCCCAGAGATGGAGCCCAGGGTGGTGGGCCCCAGCCCCGATGTTATGCTCTTCCAGCCAGGCCCGAGGCTGAGGCTTCAGATGCGGTTATCACAGGTACTATTCTGGTTTGTGATAGAGATGCTTCAGTGTTATTTGATCCAGGGTCCACCTACTCGTATGTGTCATCTTATTTTGCACCGTATCTGGTTATGCCTAGTGATTCATTGAGTGTTCCCGTTTATGTGTCTACACTAGTGGGTCACTCTATTATAGTTGATCGAGTCCATCGTTCTTGTATTGTGGTGATTGGGCGTCTTGAGACTCGTGTAGATTTGTTACTTTTAGACATAGTCGATTTCGATATTATATTGGGGATGGTCTAGTTATCATCTTACCACACTATCTTGGACTGTCATGCCAAGATTATGACCTTAGCTTTACTGGGTATGCCTCATTTAGAGTGTAGAGGGACTCCTAGTCATTCTACCCGTAGTGTTATCTCTTATATGAAGGCTCATCGAATGGTGGAGAAGGGGTGTTTGGCCTATCTGCATATGTTCATGATTCTAGCGCAGAGGTTCCCTCTATTGATTCTGTGCCCATTGTTCGTGAGTTTCCTGAGGTATTCCCTTCAGACTTGCCGGGTATGCCACCCGATAGGGATATTGATTTTTGCATTGATTTAGCTCCGGGCACTCAGCCCATTTCTATCCTGCCGTATCATATGGCCCCGCCTGAGTTAAAAGAGTTGAAGGAATAGTTGCAAGACTTGCTTGAGAAGGGTTTTATTAGACCCAGCGTTTCGCCGTGGGGTGCACTGGTGTTGTTTGTCAAGAAAAAGGACGAATCGATGAGGATGTGTATTGATTACCGGCAGTTGAACAAGGTTACAGTCACGACCCCAACCCCAGTCGTGATGGCGCCCAACACATTGCTAGGCAAGCCTGACCAACTATCAACCACAACCCATTTTCTTATAAAATTCATTACTAGCTAACACAATTTAAATACCAATTTAGCATAATAAAGGTCTGAAACAGTAAGTTAAACATGCGGAAGTCAAAGATAATACCACTACATAGCCCACACTGATCCGGTGTCACAAGTCAAGAGCCTCTAATACAAGTCTGAACAACCTAATACATAAATAATCTAGGAATACGGAAAGTAATAAGATAGAAGGAGAAATCGGGTCTGCGGACGCCATGCAGCTACCTCGATAACTCCGGCAAATGCTGATCAATAGGAAAACTCTCACTCAGCCTCTGGAACACTTGGATCTACACGTAAGTGCAGGAGTAATGTGAGTACTCCGACCCAGTGAGTAATAATTATAAATAATGGCTGAAAGCATGAAAACACGTAAAGGAACAAAGCAATTCTATATCAAAGCAGTAAAATCACTTAAAGCGGTAAATCAGTGAATAAGTTAAATGAAATCGCTTTAAATCAAGTAAAACATGTAGTTTAGCAGGTAAATAACAAGTAGTGATCCGCTCATCGGGCACAGTATCAATCGCTTTGTACTCATTCTCAGCACTCGACTCATATATCTCTCACAATAACAGAAATAAGAGATAACCGCTGCGGCGTGCAGCCCGAACCTACATAACTGCTGCGGCGCGTAGCCCGAACCGTGCATCGCTATGGCGTGCAGCCCGATCCATATAGATAGTCGACTGCGCTCACTGGGGGCGTGCAGACTCCGGAGGGGCTTCTACAGCCCAAGCGCTATATTGCTGCGGCGTGCAGCCCGATCCATATAAGTATTGCTGCGACGTGCAGCCCGATCCATAACATATATAATATCCTCACCATTGGGTTTTGAACCCCTCTCAGTCATTAACCTCACAGCCTCTCGGGCCCAATAATAGAAGGTAGGGATCCCAGCCTACAAATTCCTCTCATTTAGGAATAGAATGATAAAACTGGCTCAAATCGTTTAAAACAGATAGGGACATGACTAAGGATATGATTCTTTCTTTAACAAGTAAAGCGAGGGAAATCAGTGAAAAACCCCCGAAGGGTTCAAATAGTTGGCACGAAGCCCAAATATGGCAATCAGCCCAAATCATGATGATAACAAATAAGTTTCAGTGAAATACGTGGTAAAATCATTAGTCGGGACAGACCAAGTCACAATCCTCAGTGGTAAAAGACCCCACGCTCATCATCCATCGCGTGTCTCACCTCAATATAGCACTACGATGTGCAATCCGG
Source organism: Nicotiana tabacum (assembly GCF_000715075.1). Lineage (NCBI taxonomy): Eukaryota > Viridiplantae > Streptophyta > Magnoliopsida > Solanales > Solanaceae > Nicotiana > Nicotiana tabacum. Next base: position 116,454,768 of record NC_134082.1, read on the forward strand.
GGTTTTAAACCCTCAGGACATCATTTACAATCATTACTCACCTTGAACCGGCTACAACTCTAGCTCGCGATGCCTTTGCCCCTCGAATCGGCCTCCGCGCGCGTCGAATCTGACCAAAACCAGAATGAATACGTCACAATATGCTAAAGGTACAAAGCCTAAGCGAAAATAATTGAAAAATATCAAAAATCCAAAAATTAGCTAAACCCGAGCCCCGGGCCCACTTCTCGAAACTCAGAAATTTTCACATCATTAAATTCCTCGTTTCCCCACGAGTTCATACATATCCAAATCACAAGAATCGGAGTTCAATTGACCCCTCAAATCCCCAATTTATGCTCTCTTAAACTCAAGCCCTAAACCTCTATTTTTATCCATTAATTCCTTAAATTTCAGTCCTAATTCGTGAAATATCACCATAGAAGTGTGTTTTAAGTCCAAAATCCTTACATTATCGAACTTCCCTTGAAATCTCTCTTCAAAACCGCCCAAAAACTCCAAGTCCGAAGTTAAAAATGAGTAAACCCTTCAAAAATTGCGAAGAAGAACATATATACATTCTGCCCAGTCATAACCGCATCTGTGGTCCAATACCCGCTTCTACGGTACCGCTTTTGCGGTCATTTCTCCGCATCTGCTGAATTTCACTTAACGGACCAACACGCATCTGCGGTCCTCTCGCTGCATCTGCGGCTCCGCAGGTGCGGCCCCTTTTCCACATCTGTGATAACAGTCCTCCCTCAGCCTTCCGCTTTTGTGACCCAAGCAACGCATCTACGAGACCGCACCTGCGGTCCCCAAACCGCAGGTGCAAAAACACCAGAAGCAGCAGAAAATCTGCAATCATCCAAGTTCTAAAACTTCCCATTAGCCATCCGAAATCACCCCGAGGCCCCCGGGACCTCAACCAAAAGCACCAACATGACCCAATACCTTATTCGAACTTGTTCCAATCATCAAAACACCTCAAACAACATCAAATTACCCAAAACGCATCGAATTTAAGCCTACGTTTCCTAAAAACTTCCGAAACACGCTTTTGATAAAAACCCCAACCAAACCACGTCCGAATGACCTAAAATATTTCACACACATCCCAAATGACATAACGAAGCTACAACAACTCTCGGAATTCCATTCTGACCCTCGGATCAAAATCTCTCCTACCAACCGAAAATCGCCAAAATACTAACTTCGCCAATTCAAGCCAATTCTACACCGGACCTCCAAAACCAATTCCGATCACACTCCTAAGTCTTAAATTACCTAACGGAGTTAACTTAATCCTAAAAATTCCAATCCATGATCATATACAAGCAAATCAAATATTGGTCAAACCTTTCAAATTTCAGGCTTCAAACTGGGAACTGTTCTTCCAAATTCATTCCGATTATCCTGAAAACCAAAACCAACGATTTACATGAGTCACAAAACATCATACGGGGCAAGTCATGCTACTAATGAGCAAAGTGCAAAAGCTCAAAACGACTAGTCGGGTCATTACATCCTCCCCCACTTTAACATACGTTCGTCCGCGAACGTTCTCAGAGTTGTTCTAAAAGCCAACCAATCACTGAATAACCATACCGTGCATACACCCGGGGGTGATCCCACGTCACCCTATCTCACATAGGTCCGATAACACTTTGTAACTGAAATTTCACAACCCAATCTAGCTCATAAACCATAGAACCACATTCCCACTTCTAAAATCCTCAATACGATCAGAATCTCACATTTATACTGTGAATAATTCCGAACAAGCTGTAACAAACCACATCTGCTATCTCAGGTGCAATCACATGATATACCATATAACTCAAACACTTGTAGTGATAACTTCTAATCACAAAAACTGCACACAACACCCGAATACCGATAGAAAACCATTATCAACTAAAGTCTTATCCCAACATTTTCATATACTACCAATGATCACTAAAACATGCGATAAACTATAACCATTTCCCAGATCAACCATTCATGAAGCCACTTCTCCCTTGGCAAATACCACAGCAAATTCCTGAGCCGAAGCTCGATATTATCCTTCCAACATGCTAAAATTGAATCTGTTCGCGTTCATTAATGATCCCAACGATCTCCTCTAATCCAACACACTACTCAGGTGACATGACACATCAATACGGCATAAGCCACAACTTGCACAATATGCTCACCCATAAGCAACAGTCCGAATATACTCAATCATGAAAATGACTCAAATGAAAGAGCTGTACCTCAAGCTCACCAGTACCACCACAAGACAAGGCTGAGAACCCATCTCACATCATAGGAACAAAACGCACGAATCTAACCCGCAAGGTCGTACCCCCATACAGCTTCACTGTGATGCGCGATCCTATCCAAACACTGCTCCACAGGAAACACCTCAGGTCACTATGCTTGAAATCGACAACCACGCGCAATTTGATGTCTGAAACCAAAGCAAATCATCATACCCACAGTGAAGCAATTAACATACACCACACAAACTTGAAAGGACATAACTGATACGCCATTTACCGAGCAACACCCAATACTCTTCCCGCTCGACTTTCACTATGAAATCCTAATAGAACCGCACCATATGTGCCCATAACCAACAAATTATACATGTTGCAACACAGAAAGGTAACTCATAGACCTCCCTAGATTACTAATAAGCTCAATAACAATCGAATCAACACGTCCCTCAACAATATAATTTAGTGCCAACCAAGCTGACTCAAGTTAGAACATGCATCTACATTGGCCTGCCAACGAACTCCTTATCAAGGAAGTCCTGAAGTTGTTCCTTCAACTCTTTGAACTCTACCGGTGCCATACGATATGGTGCCCGGCTTCAAATCAATACCGAAATCAACAACCTTTCCTGGCGACATGCCCGGCCATAAGAAACACATCCGAAAAGCCCCTCACCGCTAGAACTGAATCACTGGTAGAAGCCTTTACAATGACATCCATAACGAAAGTCCAAATAAGAAAGACAATCCTTCCCAGCCGTCTGCTGGTTCTTCGAAATATAAAACCACTCCACTGGGACATAATCCGTCGAACCTCGCCACTCAATCCGTGGCATTCCTGGCAGAGCCAGCAACGTCGCCTTAGCGCAATAGTCCAGAATGACACAACACGGGAACAACCAATCTGAACCCAATATCACATCCAAAACCCAACATCCAAAGCAACAAAAGATCCGCTCATATATCCAAACCCCGATAGTCACTAAACAGTGCCGATACCCACGACTCACAACCACATCGTAGCCTGAATATGAGAACTCCCTGTCTCCAAATCCATATGGCCTATGAATCAGCATACCTGGTCCTAATTCCGCCGTCCGAATGCATACCATACCTCAAATGTGCAATCATTCCACAAGATAATCTAAAATTCCTCCGTGCTACCAAGAAAACTCGAATACTCGTAGTTGATCTAACAAGAAAGTTCCGCAATACTACCGAAGTACCATTAACCTAATCACATTGTTTTTTCTGAAACATATACCCTCGTCAAATCACCCCAAATTTGCAATACCATTTCATTAATCATCCGAAAACCCTTTCTCTAATTGCCTAAAATGGCCCGAGCTGCCTAAGAATTTGTGACCTTCCTTTCAGAACCGAACCGCAACCTTGCAAACGCAAATCTCAATCCTCCACAACATACCGCATATGCCATACCATTCTAGAATAACCATGAGAACTTCACATCCCTTCCGAACCGCAAGCAACTATGCATTCCACTAGCCAAGAACTTCCCATTGATCTCATCTAGAAAAGAACCACTACACATCCCATGCTCCTCATGCCCATAGGAAAATATACATCTCCAACCAAGGTACGAACGATCAAGAACTCCCTGAATTCCATTTGCACAATCCTACCTCATCAGGACTGAATCCTTCTAACTCAACCGAGCTACACATGACTCTAAAACCCAAAAGAATTGCCGTGAAACACCTGCAGAGACTCATTACCCTATAAGCATCCAAAAAGTTAATCATATCCTTACCATATCGATCCAACCCACTACCAAGCTATACCATCTATCCGAGTTTCCTTTTGATTTACCTTCAACTAGATACTCGTTCTTGCTATAACATCACAATTCCTCAACCCAAGCTTACCGCACAAAACCCAAGCATAAAGATACACCGTCTGAGACCCATAAGCCGCTGAATACTCTCTTAAATATTCCCAAAGGCACCACATTCAAAATACATTATCTGAGGAAACTTCCTACAAATCCAAATCCATTACCTTTACGTTCCTGATACTGATACATAGAATTCCATAATTAGTATAGAAAATATCACAAGTCTTGACATCTTCCAATGAAAACTCAGTCTCTAGCCACATATACAACTTTAAAATACCCCATTGTTGCATGTAGAATCTCGAACACATTAGAACCATTCTCGCAAGTCATCCACTCTACTCAAACCGTAATTAGCCCGACCAAAAGAATCGAATGACCTGTGCCTCATTAGAAATTTAGACACTGCAGAATGCAACCTCATCCCAGTATAACCCAAGCCATTTCCTGCTCTATGCACCGATCATCCTTTACTAACAAAGACTCCAGACATTCCGGGATTCCCATACCCTATGAAGCATAATATAACCTATGTCAAAATTTCCCTTTACTCGATCCATCCTCGATCTCAATCTCCGTGGGCCATAACTGATTCACCCGAACGCCTCAAGCTAGAACCGACATAGCACCTAGCCGTGCAATCAACTACTCAACAGCACACTGCCCCACTTGGCTCGAAGCCATAGATCAAAATGCACTCAATAACAAATAACGCTTATACTCTATTGATGCCATAATACCATAGTGAGGTTAAACTCAAATCCTTTATAAGCTTGTAAAAACACAGATCATCAAGAATTTTAACTCTTCTACAAAACTCGCATTCACTCTCGCGACAGTTAAGCCCACTCTCTTAAGCGACCCAAAATTCAAATTTCAACACTTATACTTCACTTGTACATGAGATCTTTTAATAGTCACATAAGGATCACATAACCCCAGAACACTTTGCAGGAGATAACCCACCTGCTTTGCCCCCAATTAAAATTTTTGTATACCTTCCACCGTCATAAACTGTACGCAGTCACTTACTCTTCTTGAGTCTTAACTCATACCGCAACATGAAATTTACTTCACTCTCAACTGGGAAACATGAAAAATATCCTTCACACGCCCATAACTTGGGGCTATACCTCGAATCAAGGTGGAATTCAAGCACCTAATAGTTCTTCTATCCTCCAGTAGACCCTCCTCGTCACTTCCAATTCATAAGAATACATCTCGCAGTCACAACATACTCATCACATAGCCATGCAGCCGTCACTTCCACTAATAGGGACACTACTGAACATATCAATTCGAAGACACTTGCTCACACAATCAGCACCTCAGAGCTCAAGCAATAGGCAGAGATCCGACCCCAAGTCCTCCAGACTGGCCCAACATCAACTCACAGAGATCACATCTCGCCCCTCGATCAGGGAATCACAAGCCATCAAGGCACATCTGATACTGAGCGCTCATGCGCGCATACGGACGCGTGGAAGGAATTTCAAGAGTTATATTTCAAGCTGAATCAAGGACGCACGATAAGAATTTAAGAATGTGAAGTTTTCTAAAGGTTTTGCAGCCTCTTGAGGATAAATACAGACGTCTCCGTACCGATCCGCGAGACTCTACTAAACCTGCTTCTGACTTGCGAGACCTATGTAACCTAGGCTCTGATACCAACTTGTCACGACCCCAACCCCGGTCGTGATGACGCCCAACATATTGGTTGGCAAGCCTGACCAACTATCAACCACAACCCATTTTCTTATAAAATTCATTACTAGCTAACACAGTTTAAATACCAATTTAGCATAATAAAGGTCTAAAACAGTAAGTTAAACATGCAAAAGTCAAAGATAATACCACTACATAGCCTACACAGATCCAGTGTCACAAGTCAAGAGCCTCTAATACAAGTCTGAACAACCTAATACATAAATAATCTAGGAATGTGGAAAGTAATAAGATAGAAGGAGAAATCGGGTCTACGGATGCCATGCAGCTATCTCGATAACTCTAGCAAATGCTGATCAACGGGAAAACTCTCACTCAGCCTCTGGAACACCTGGATCTGCACGCAAGGTGCAGGGAGTAATGTGAGTACTCCGACCTAGTGGGTAATAATTATAAATAATGGCTGAGAGCATGAAAACAAATAAAGGCACAAAGCAATTCTATATCAAAGCAGTAAAATCACTTAAAGTGGTAAATCAGTGAAGAAGTCAAATGAAATCTCTTTAAATCAAGTAAAACAGGTAGTTTAGTAGGTAAATAACAAGTAGAGATCCGCTCCTCAGGCACAATATCAATCGCTTAGTACTCATTCTCAGCACTCGACTCATATAGATAGTCAACTACGCCGAACCGTGCATCGCTGTGGCGCGCAACTCGATCCATATAGATAGTCGACTGCGCTCACTAGGGGTGTGCAGACTTCGGAGGGGATCCTATAACCCAAGCGCTATATTGTTGCGGCGTGCAACCCGATCCATATAAGTATTGTTGCAGCTTACAGCCCGATCCATAACATATATAATATCTTCACCGTTGGGTTCTCAACCCCTCTCAGTCATTAACCTCACAGCCTCTCGGGCCCAATAATAGAAGGTAGGGATCTCAGCCCATAAGTTCCTCTCATTTAGGAATAGAATGATAAAACCGGCTCAAATCGTTTAAAACAGATAGGGACATGACTGAGGATATGATTCTTTCAACGTGAGGGAAATCAGTCAAAAACCCTCGAAGGGTTCAAATAGTTGGCACGAAGCCCAAATATGGCAATCAGTCCAAATCATAATGATAACAAATAATTTTCAGTCAAATACGCAGTAAAAGCATTAGTCGAGACGGACCAAGTCACAATCCCCAGTAGTAAAAGACCTCACGCTCATCATCCAGCACGTGTCTCACCTCAATATAGCACTACGATGTGCAATCCGGGGTTTCAAACCCTCAGGACATCATTTACAATCATTACTCACCTCGAACTGGCTACAACTCTAGCTCGCGACGCCTTTGCCCCTCGAATCGGCCTCCACGCGCATCGAATCTGACCAAAACCAGAACGAATACATCACAATATGCTAAGGGTTACAAAGCCCAAGCAAAAACAATCGAAATATCAAAAATCCCAAAATTAGCTAAACCCGAGCCCTACGCCCACTTCTCAAAACTCAGAAATTTTCACATCATTAAATTCCTCGTCTTTCCACGAGTTCATACATATCAAAATCACAAGAATCAGAGTTCAATTGTCCCCTCAAATCCCCAATTTAAGCTCTCTTAAACTCAAGCCCTAAACCTCCATTTTTGTCCACTAATTCCTTAAATTTTAGTCCTAATTCATGAAATATCACCATAGAAGTGTGTTTTAAGTCCAAAATCATTACCTTATCGAAGTTCCGTTGAAATGTCTCTTCAAAATCGCCCGAAAACTCCAAGTCCGAAGTTAAAAATGAGTAAACCCTTCAAAAATCGTGAAGAAGAAACATATATATATTCTGCCCAGTCATAACCGCATCTGCGGTCCAATACCCGCTTCTGCGGTACCACTTCTGCGGTGATTTCTCCGCATCTGCGGAATTTCATTTAACGGACCAACACGCATCTGCGGTCCACTCGCCACATCTGCGGCTTTGCAGGTGCGGCCCCTTTTTCGCATCTGCGATAAAAGTCCTCCCTCAGCCTTCTGCTTTTGTGACCCAAGCAACGCATCTACGAGACCGCACCTACGGTCCCCAAACCGTAGGTGCGAAAACACTAGAAGCAACAGAAAATCTACAATCATCCAAGTTCTAAAACTTCCTGTTAGCCATCCGAAATCACCCCGAGGCACCCTGGGACCTCAACCAAAAGCACCAACATGACCCAATGCCTTATTTGAACTTGTTCCAATCATCAAAACACCTCAAACAACATCAAATTACCCAAAACTCATAGAATTCAAGCCTAAGTTTCCTAAAAACTTCCGAAACACGCTTTTGATAAAAAATCCAACCAAACCATGTCCGAATGACCTGAAATTTTTCACACACATCCCAAATGACATAAAGAAGCTACAGTAACTCTCGGAATTCCATTCCGACCCTCATATCAAAATCTCGCCTACCAACCGAAAAATGCCAAAATACTAACTTCGCCAATTCAAGCCAAATTCTACAACGGACCTCCCAAACCAATTCCGATCACACTCCTAAGTCCCAAATCACCTCACAGATCTAACTAAATCATAAAAATTCCAATCCATGATCATATACAAGCAAGTCAAATATTGGTCAAACCTTTCAAATTTCAAGCTTCAAACTGAGAACTGTTCTTCCAAATTCATTCTGATTATCCTGAAAACCAAAACCAACGATTTACATGAGTCGCAAAACATCACATGGGGCAAGCCATGCCCGAGAACTGACGCGAAAAGTGCAAAATCTTAAAATGACCAGTCGGGTCGTTACAGTTACGATCAAAAATAAGTATCAATTGCCGAGGATTGATGATTTGTTTGATCAACTTCAGGGTGCCAAGGTATTTTTAAAGATTTACTTGAGATTTGGTTACCATCAGTTGATGATTAGGGTATCCGATGTCCCTAAGATAGCTTTCCGCACTCGGTACGGGCATTATGAGTTCTTGGTTATGTCGTTCGAGTTGACAAATGCCCCAACAACTTTTATGGATTTGATGTACCAAATGTTCATATCTTATTTGGATTCATTCGTGATAGTCTTCATTGATGATATTTTGATATATTCTCGCAGTCGGGAGGAGCACGAGCAGCATCTCAGAGTGGTTCTTCAGACTCTGAGGGATAGTCAGCTATATGCTAAGTCTCGAAGTGGGAGTTCTGGCTGAGTTCAGTTGCATTCCTGGTGTAAGCACGTGATTTTTATTCTATATGAGAATCACTCCCAAAAAATTCAAAATAAAATAATTTTTCTTGGTGTGCAATTTTGTGAGATTTTGTGATATTATGGATAATTATTTGTATTTGTCTGTGTTTGTTTATTTGTTAAATTAATAAAAAATACAAAAATATGTCGCATTTGCATGTAGGATTTAATTCTATAATTGTTAGTAATTAAATTTGTTATACAAAAATTAAAAATTACAAAAAATAGGCATCTTTTGCATTTTTAGCATTTAATGTCCAAATGAACAATTTTATGCTTAATTATTACTTAATTGTGCGTTAATTGTTATTGGGAGTTAATTTGCGCTTTTATAACTTAATTTAGTTCTTAATAATAATTTAAGTATTATTATAATTTAGTTTTAAAAAAATAAAAGAAGAAAAGAGAGCAAAAATACAAAGGAAAATCGGATTGGGTCATTTCTTCAATTTCAAACCACAGGCCCAAACAATTGCCCAATCTTCCCCATGACCCGGTCCACTTCAAACCGGGTCGACCCGGTCCGCCCCATTAACCCAAATACCCAACACCCCTTTTTCATTTTTGTCAAAACACAAAACAAAACAAAAAAAATAGAAAAACCAAAAACCCTAAAAAACTAAGAAAACATCCACCCCCACACCCTTTTGCTTCTTCTCCTCCAAAAGCTCCAAGCACACAACCATGGATGCCCTCAACCCTCCACCTCCAAGCTCCTCATCGACGCACACACACACACAGCTGCGTCAAACACGAGCACGTCTTCGTCGTCGTCGTCCATGGATGTTGTTGCAGCTCGAGTCGTTTCTGCTTTGGACGATCTCAAAGCAAGCTCCAAGCAGTCATGGAAGCTCCATGACCAGGCGCTCCTGCTTCTGCTTGCGACGTCCATGGTTACTTCTCCTCTTTCGTTCCAGCTGCTTCACGCTACTGTTGCTTGCGTCGTCAGGATGCCCCGTGAAAACCCAGTCTGCGTCCAGCCCGTCGACCTGCGACCGCTTCGTCGAGTTGCTTCATCTTCCAGTCCAAACGACTGGTTTTTCATCGAGCTGCTTCGTCTTCCCGTTCCAAACGTGCTGCGGGCTGCTGCTGCGGTGTTCTTCGCCATGGCCAAGCCGTCTCCGAGCTTTTGCCTTCCACTTCATCTTCTTCGTCCAAACACCCGAACGCACCCCAGCTGCTTTTGTTTCCTTCCAGGATCCAGCCACTGACTTTGCTCGCCGCTGTCCATCGCTGCTTCTGCTCTATCACGTCCAAACAGTTGCTACGTCCATGGCGTTTGATGCCTTTTCCTCGACGATCTTTCCTCGTCCAGCTTCTGCCTTCGTCTGCTTCAGTTACTTCTTAATCGTGTTCGTCATCGTTGGTTCGAGCTTTGGTCGAGGCTCATCAAGTTCGTTGTTGGTTTAGTCGTTTGTTCGTCGTTTCGATCCGGTTAGTAGATTTTGAGTTTTTATTTTGTCCGTATTTTTGTTTTAATATTTTCAAATCTAAAATCGGCAAATGTTTGTTTTGTTCATCGTTTGAATTAATTTTTTTTTAGTTTGTTCATGTGCTTTGTTAAATTAATTTTCAGATTCTCAAATGAAAGTTTAATTAGTTGTTTTTCATGTTTGTATTATTGTTTGGGTAAATATTTGTTAGTTTAATGTTTGTTAGATTCAAATTGAAATTTAATTAATTATTTCTTCAATTTGTTTCATGTGTTGTTATGCATTTTCCAGAAATTATTAAGGTTGTTTGAATCATTTAATCTGTCATGTTTGTTGTTTAAAGAATAGATTTAGTTCATGTTCATCTTTGCTTGAAGTTCATGTTTAATCCAGTGATTTAATGTGAGTTTTATGTTTGTGTTGATTTGTTTGATTTAGTTTGAATCATGTATTTTGTTATTTGTATTGTTGTATCCTTGCTCATCCATTGTTGGTCTAAATTAACCAGGATTGGTTCCCGATATGGTTAATTCATTCCATTAATTTTGAGTTGTGTTGTTCACTCGTGTTCGTGTGATTTGTTGTTGAAGATTGTTGAGAAATTGGTCATCTTGACTACATTTTGGTCAAGTTATGATTAATTAAGTGTTTAGAGCTGATGGGGGTAATTTGGTAAATTGCATTGCATTCGGGGGTAGATTTGTAATTGCAATAAGGTCGGATGGGTAGTTTGGTAATTGAACATTATCTTGATTCTTTATGTTAAGCATGGGGGACAAAATATAATGGGGTGGAGTTTTGATGTACTTGTTTAACATAATGGGGGACAAGACAAATTATAATGGGAGGGAATATTGTACTTATTTAATGTAAGCATGAGGGATAAATTGTAATGGGTTGTGGTGGATGTATTTATTAAATGTAGGCATGGGGGACAAGGTTTAAAATAAAGAAGACATTTAATAGTGGGGACAAAGCATGCCTTGGGGGAATAATTTGGGGTTGGGAATTGAAGACTTATCTTGCTATATATAGAGTCATTCTTGACATTAAGAGGGACGAGGACTTTGGAGAGAAAAAGACGGGAACATTGAGGGGATTAGAGGACCTGATTTGAACATTAAAAGAAAACAGATTTTTACACTTGAGAGCGGACAGACCTAAAACATTTTGAGAGTAAAAGAGAAATGCAATTTGAACTTTCACTCGAATAATTTCCGTTTGCTTTTCTCGAGTGTTATTCAAAAATCAGAAACTACTGCATCTTGTATGTGTTTCTCTTCCGCTTTGACTGCGATTGCACTTTGGTATTGCTGATTTTTTTAATCCGTTACTGGGTTATTCTACTGGTTGTTGCTGGTTTTGCGGTGTTGTTGAATCTGCTGTTGCTGTGGTATTATTGCTGCTGACTCCTACTTCATTTCTTCTTGTATTGCCATTTCCAGGTACACATTTGTACAATCTCGGCTTGAAGCAAAAAATGAAATATTAATCAGGCTTTGTTCCTGTTGAATTCCTCCTGTTTAGATTTGTGGTTGAATATAATTTTTCTTTCTTTGTACAAAGATGTAGTTGAATGATTAATGAGCAATGAGGTTGCATATGTATAATTTCTTCATCTAATAATGTTAGTTTAAATTAATCAGAGAATAAGTAATATGTTTTGATATTATTGTGTATCTATCTCATGTTCTAGCATTAGTAAATAATAGAATGCAGAATGAAAGCAGTTTTTCCTTGTACAAACGCGATCTCAATTTTCCGTTTACATTAGTCGTAACTTAATAACTGATAAGTTACGTTTTCAGCATGTAATTAATTAAGAAATTTTCTTTTGCTTTTAGAGATGAACTTAATAGAAAATATAGTCATTGTAGGTTTATCCTTTTAAAGACAATGAGACGAGCCTCGCCGAATAAAAATGCAAATCGCTGGGCCCTCAATAATTAGTCATAATAAATACTTAGAATTTGGGATGGAATGTTTAGTGAATTTCACTGTCTTCCCCAAAGATAATAACGCGTTAGCCTCTTTAGACGCAATTTAATTAAATTACTTTCTTAAACTCGGGTGCGCATTTATGTGACCCAAATCCAAATCTCAGCGGAGTTGAAATGTGTCTCTGATCACGGGTACATTGATTGTGACGTGGTTCGAGATGCATGTCCACGACGTTGCAAATTCCTTTAAAAAATAAGAATGAGATGAGCCTCGCCGAATAAAAATACAAATTGCGGGGCCCTCAGTAAATATTTGCTTTAAAAATTGCTTAGACTTTGGGATGGTCCATTTAGCAAAATTCCACGGCCCTACCCAAAATAAATGATACGCTAGCCGCTTTAGGCACGACTTTAATAATTTAATTTCCTTAAACTCGGGTGCACATTTATGTGACCTAAATCCAAATCTCAACAAAGTTGAAATACGCCAACAACCACGGGTGCATTGATGTGACGTGGTTCGAGATGTGTTTCCACGATGTTGCAATTCTTGATAGAGATAATAATAATGACAAAAGCGGTAAAAAGTAAAATTTGCACATAAGTTCAACATGTATTAAATCAGATAATCAAGCCGAATATGACAGTTGAGCGACCGTGCTAGAACCACGGAACTCGGGAATGCCTAACACCTTCTCCCGGGTTAACAGAATTCCTTATCCAGATTTCTGGTACGCAGACTGTAATATGAAGTCATTCTTTTCCTCGATTCGGGATTAAAATTGGTGACTTGGGACACCCTAAATCTCCCAAGTGGCGACTCTGAAATAAATAAACAAATCCCGTTTCGATTGTCCTTTAATTGGAAAAAACTCCCTTGTACCCTCGCGTGTGCGGAAAAAGGAGGTGTGACAGCTCTGGCGACTCTGCTGGGGATGTAAGACCCAGAACCACTGGTTCAGGGTTAGAAATTCGAGCTTAGATGAATTGTTATATTTGGTTTTATCTGATTTTTACATGTTTGAGCCTAATGTGCTAAATGCCGCTTTTACCGCTTTGATATTATTTGAACTGTACATATAAACTGTGCCGAAACCCTTCTCTTCTTACCTCCGGGGAGAAGCTCGCTGGTCGAGACTCCTTATTCTGTTAGTGTCAATACCTGAAATAAGAAAGGTCGGACAAGTTACAAAGCCGGACGACCCCGCGGGTCCCCGGTACGTAGCCCCCTCCTCGACTCGAGTTGTCCGCTCGGGTACACAGTCTAGAACAAATACCCAGGTTATGAACCTAGAATAACTCAGCTTCATGCCGGATCCCTAGTAGGAACGTTTGTTTGCATCATGTGCATTTGACTTTGGAGGCTCAACACAGGGGTTGGGTCTGTCTAGGACAGGTGTACCAAAAAATGAAAATGACCATCCTGATGCATCTTACTTGCTACTACTTGCGCATTTATTTGATTCGGACTTGTGTGTTGACTGACTTGTGAATATCAGGAATAATATTTTGAAATTGAAGAAAAAAGAAATAGCGGTTAGGGAATTGATTGTTTATTTTTTGAAAAAAACCAATACCCAAATACTGTCAAAAATCTGCCGAAATTTTGAGAAAATGAAAAAATGTCTTATTAGTGTGTTTTATTAAAAGCAAGGGAAAAATATAAGAAATAAAAAGTCGTTCACTTTGTTTTTCAAAAAAAAAAAAATAGAAAAAATAGTTTGTCATGAAAATGAAAATGAAAAAGAGTCTTATTTTTAAAATTGTTTTTTTTTGTTTGTCTATGAAAATGCCAAAAATAAAAATAAAAATGAGTCGTGCGTTGAACGTGGTTTTATTATTTGTTCCAAAATATATATATATATATAATCCAAAAAGTATTTTTCTTTACTTCCAAAATGTATATAAAAAGAGTATTTTTCTTTACTTCCAAAAAATATATATATATCTTTATTTGTTGCAAAGAGTATTTGTCTTGCCAAGAAAATTCAAAAGTAAAATTCCAAAAAGATATGTCTTGCAAAATATATATAGATATCTTTATTTTCCATTGTTGATTTCTTTAGAAAGTCTTTTTAATTGTTTTTTTAAAAATAAAATAAAAAAAAATAAAAAAATATTTTCTTTTAAAAAATCCGAAAATATTTTGATTCTTCTTTCAAAATTGAAAAGAAAATTCAAAATACAAAAAATATTTTTTTTAGAAGCATTTCTTTTATTAAAGGTAAAATTCCAAAAAAAATATTTTCTTTTTTCTTTAGAATAAGAAAAAAACAAATGAAAATTCAGACAAAAAGAAAAGTATCTTCCTTTTACTTTTGAAATTCTCAAAGTTCAAATCAAAAGAAAAGGAATTCTTAGATGTCTTTCTTTTAAAAAGAAAATCAATCAAAATCCAAAAAATAAATAAATACTTCCTTTCTTCTTTTAAAGCAGTTCTTTCAAAAAAAAAAAAAAAAAGTTAGTTCATTTACTTATTCATGATCTGCCCGAACTACGCGGGTTTGATTCTCACCGGATGTGAGATACGTAGGCAACCCTCATCGGGTCCAACCCCACCTTTTGCTAAAATAGCCAAAAATAAATAAATAAAGAAAAAAAATGTCAAAATTTTAATTCTGTCATAAAGAAGTCGGACGACGCTGTTTTGTCAAGACATAGCCGAATGTTCCCGAAAGGGACGCCGGAAGGCTGACTTTGCATAAACAGCCGCCTTTGGGTCATTTTTTAAGATTTGGTCCAGTTGACCCACACAGCCTTAAACATCTTCGTCCCCAAGGCATTGAAAGGCCGTGTTTGCAATATTAAGTTTTCTATTTTGAAAAACGATAAAAAGAGTCATAAATAAGTCGGGTGATGCTGTTTTTGTCAAAAATAGCTGAATGTTCCCGAAAGGGGCGCCGGAGGGCTGACTTTGTATAAACAGCCACCTTGGGTAATTGTTTTTAGGATTTTGGTCCAGTTGACCCACACAGCCTTAAAAGTCTTCGTCCCCGAGGCGCTGAAAGGCCGTGTTTGCAACACCACGTTTCCATTGTAATTTGAAAAAAAAACAAAGAGTCAGCAGTCAGGTGAATACCGTTTGAATTTTTAGTCAAAAATAAGTCGAGCCAGCTTCGGCAGCGTCTTAAACCGTTCTTGCCGATATAGCCTTAGAGTATCTTTCAGTTGTCGAAAGGCTATTTTCGTAAAAGAACGGACAAATTTGTAAAGTGTCATAAAATAATCCTCCCCGGCCTCAAATTCATGTGAAATTTGGAGGGGGCCACGTTTGCAAAAAATAACCGTTCCGTTGCATTTGTCAAACGGAGAAAGGAAGCTGGCCATTTGTTTTTGAGTTTGTAAATCTTTTGATTAAAATATGCGGGTTGTTTGATTTTCAAGTTTGTAGGTCATCTTTAAACCTTTGAAACCCAGTTTGTTTTAATATGAAAATTAAAAAAAAATGTTCATTATTGTTTATCTTTTATTGGGCAGAACTACGCCCGGTCTGATTCGCGCGGGGACGTGATACGTAGGCAATCCCCATAAGATTCGACCGCTTTTAATAAAGAAAGAAAGAAAGATAAAAGAGAACAAGAAAATACAAAAATAAAATAAAATACAGGGTTTCCCAAAGTACTTTAAAAGAGGACAAATGGGCAAGCCGGGATGACGCATGTTGTTTGAAGTAAAGCATGTAGAAACGGTTAACTGCTTAGGAGCATTGCATCCTCTATGTGTTGTTATCAAACCGGTTAAACTCTAACGCTAACAAAGTTTGTTGTTGTCTGATATCTAGACAGTTAGTTGTTAAACAATTCTGGCAACACACTCTTACCAAACTAGATCCAAAGGACCGGTAGCAACAAGCATGGCTACTTCAGAGAATAGTAACGAGGAAGAAAGGCCGATGAGCCAGTTGTTAAAAGAAGCGATGGAAAAGATTGAAAGGATGAGACTAGAGATGAATGCAATGCAGCTAGCTCTAGCCAAAGCACAAAAGAGCCCTGAGCCACTGGGGCACACGCCGGAATACCCTCACTCCGGCCCTTCAACAAGCCTCCCGAATCCCCATTATCATCAGGAAAGAAGCCCCCATGATTCCCAAGCTCCGCCACCCCATCAACCTCTCCCAACACCAAATGTTCCCACTTTTATGGGACCTACATCTGCCACCCAGCAAAATACGACCAGCGAGCCATTATTTCAGGCTCACGATACGCAATACTATCCCCCTGAGCCCACATTCCATGCCCCCGAACCACATGCCTACAATCCGCACTTGGAGGTACCGGCAGAAATTGAAAAGCCGGTTAAAGTCCCAGAACAAGATAAGGTATTGAAGAAGTTCAAAAGCCTGGAGCAGTCCTTCAGGAACCTGCACGGATTGGGAAACCAGGTCAGCGTGGCCTGCAATGATCTATGCCCTTTCTCGGACGTCCAACTCCCGGCTGGGTTCAAGATGCCTAAGTTTGATTTATATGAAGGGCACGGTGATCCCATGGCACATTTGCAGGGTTTTTGTAGCAAAATGAGATGGGAAGGCGGCAAAGATGAGATACTGATAGCTTATTTCGGCCAAAGCTTGAGTGGATCGGCACTAGAATGGTATACCAGGCAGGATTCCAGCAGATGGTACACTTGGGATGATCTGGCGCAGGCTTTCGCAGGTCACTTTCAATACAACCTCGAGATAGTCCCTGACCGTCTCATGTTGCTGAGGACTGGAAAGAAGCCTGGGGAAAGTTTTCGTGAGTTTGGTTTCCGCTGAAGAGAACAAGCGGCCAGAGTTGATCCTCCCATGAAAGAGGGAGAAATGGTGGACTACTTCTTGCAAACACTAGATCCAACTTACTTTGGTCACTTGGTGACAACAGTTGGGAAATCCTTCAATGAAGTGGTAAAGATAGGGGTCATGAGAGAGGAGTGTCTAAGGTCTGACAAAATCCTAAATTACTCAGCGCTCAAGGCAACGACCCAGGCTATTCAGAGCGGCGCGGGAGGTGCGCTCGAGGTCGCATCAGTCGAAGCAGGTACTGGGTCCAAATTCAGAAGTTCTTCCCCTCACTACCAGCCCAGACCCAGTCATCCAAATTATCCACACACTCCATACAACCTTCCACAACCCTACTACCCACCATCAAAGCCACTCTTTTCAGCCCATCATGCCTAAACCTGCCCCCGAGCTCCATATAATCCGCCTCAGTATTATCCTCCGAACAAGGTCCGGTCGCAGGGTCAACCATCAGGTCACCCCCGATGGCGAGAGCCAGCAACCACATAATGAATTCTTGCCTTCACAACGTTTTCAAGCACCCAACGACCCTAGAAAACAGGGGCATAGGGGGAAACAAAGGCAAAGAAACAATTTCACGCTAATTGGGGAGTCCTACACAAGTTTGTTTGAAAAGCTAAAGCTTTCAGGCCTGATTGAGCCGCTCCTTGGCTATACTCCATAACCATATGCAAAAGGATTCGATCCCGCTGTATGATGCATGTACCACTCTAATGTCCAAGGACATAGCATTGAAGACTGTCGTTCTTTGAAAAAGGAAATAGAAAGAATGATTCAGGAAGGGGCAATTGTGATCGATGACAGTAACAGGGAGCACGCGAATCCTCTTGAGAACTTGTTGACTGATGTTGATGATACTAAAGTTGGTGATGGTCTTGGCAATGTTGATATAGAGCTCAATGGCTAAAAAGCCATGCTTGGCAGTTGGAAAGACACTCCATTTTGGGTCAGCCGGAGAGGATCTTTGATGGTTTATTTTGTTGTCATTTCTGTTGTCTGGATTATTCTTAGGGTTGTAATCCGGATATTGTCTTGTGTCAAACCTTCTTATCTTTCCATTTTTTGTCATAGCGGTCTGTTTAAGTTTTGTCCAGTTGTTTAAGATTTTATTCTGGTTTGCTTTGTTTGTCTTGTCATTCAAACCATTTCACTGGCAATCTAATGCAAAATCCGGTCCTTTTTATTTCCAGTTTTCCTTTGTTTAGTCCTTTTATCATTTCTATTCAACGCCGATTCTAGTGACATGACATGCACACACAGTTTGGGCCTAATCTTAAAAGCTACTCATAAAACCTCGAAAGTGTGATCAGACCATTTAAAGGAAATAAGGATGGTTGAGATTATTCAGAGCTCGAGTCATATGGAACTGGGGCAAGTAAAATATGAAGAAAATCGTTAAAAGAAAGATTCACCAAATTGGCATGAGGGTCATTCATGATAATGAGAGTGTCGCCCAACGGTGCTTTAGAAATGACAAAGGAAAAGCAAATGTTTAACATAATTGTCAAGCCCAGCACCATCGGAAGAGACTATAAATCTATTGTTTAATTGTGTTGTTTGCACTTGGCATGTTTTGAAGACTGGAATGACGAAGGTATTTTGTTCTGCTACCTAAATACTTTATCCTTCGTTACCCCTTTTGAGCCTTATTTATTTTTCTTTCATACCCCTCGTTCGGAATCAGTAGCAACGAAAAAAAAGAGAGAAAGAAAGAAAACAACAAAACGAAAAAAAAGAAAAAAAAAGAAAAGAAAAGAAAAGAAAATGATAACAAAGAAAAAAAGAAAGTCGAATGAAAAAGAGGAATTGGGAACTACGTTTGACCTGATTCCTCAAAGAGGATACGTAGGCGCTTCACCGCTCGGTCATAGTTTTGAAAAATGAAAAAAAATCAATTAAAATAATCCCCAAGCACGAAACTGGGGCAAAGGTTGCGTTTTTTGTAAATAAATCTAGTTATAAAGGTTGTAATTAATAACCCAAAATCGATGCATTTTTGAGCTTTAATACCCTTTCTTTCTAGCCCTATCCAAAACCCACATTACGGTCCAAAGAAAGACCTTCTGATCAGTCTTCAAAAGATGCCAAGTCAGACAAATGAGAGTCTTACCGGTGAACATAACATTATGTTCTACAGCAGAAAGGACTCTAATCCCTAGCAGAAAGAGTCATACCGGCAACACTCCGAATCCTCAACTGGAAAGTGATACAAATGAGAGAGTCTTATCGGTGAAAACCTTCACAGGCACCATAAGGCGATGAAAACTGAGAGAAAAACCAAAATGAGAGAGGCTTGATAGTGAAAACCCTTCGGGCGCTACAAGTCGAATCAGATGGGGAATCGTCAAGGGAGGGTCTTGAGAGACGATTGACGGCAGAGGATAGGCCACATGCGCATGTCATGATTATTAGAGTCAGTATCGGCATTTGATAGGCTTTTATTTATAGTTTCTTTTGTTAAAGAGTCATATTTTTCCTTTGTCTTTTATTCGGTTCCCCTTTTGTTTATCTTTCTCCTTTCATAGAAACATTCCCCAGTAGAGTCTATTTGATCAGAACCAGTGGGAAATGACTTCAAAATAGGCCATCAGCTTTCCAATTATGCAAGACGGGATCTGACTAGTATACCCAAGTGGTATAAGTCAGGAAGAAACAGGCGCAAAACCCGTGTCAGGAAGGGTATCCCCATCAAGATGAGATTGATAAGAGGGATAGGCCAGTGTCAGCAATTAACATCATCCCCAGCAAGTTTTGATAGCATAATGGAACACAAAGCTGGGAAAGGAGAAAGAGGAAACCATCCCCAACAAGAGTGGCATGACCTCTTACCATGTTTTTAAACTAACAAAATTTTCTTTGATTTAGAAACAGGGAAAATGAACGTTATTGATGGCGGAAAGACAGACCATAAATAAAATCATCAAACCGGGGCAGAAAATTTTCTCATTGTGAAAATTTTCTTGAAGGCAGGTACCCATTTGGGGAAGAAGAAAGATAACACCAGTCTCAAGGGAGCTGATCTTTGAACCAGCGTTATCCCCAAGTTTTAATAAAGAAAGCTGAATCCCAAGCGGACCGAACAAAAAGATTGAAACTTGTGTTTGAAAGGCAAAGGGCCAATGTCGCTCCCAGCAGGCTTCAGAAGAGTGGAGCACCAATTTTGAAGGAATGAAAATCGTCAACAGCGTTATCCCCAGCTGATAACATTTTATCCCCCAACAGGTAAGTAAATAATTCCCCAACAGTGTTATCCCCAACAAGTTTTGAGGTAAGACATTTTCAAGTTTTAATGATATGTCGGGTTCATCCGCCCTCGAATAGGATATGTTGGGTTCATCCGCCCTCAAATAGGATAGTCCGGGTTCATCCACCCTCGAATAGGATATGTCGGGTTCATCCGCCCTCGAATAGGATATGTCGGGTTCATCCGCCCTCGAATAGGATATGTTGGGTTCATCCGCCCTCGAATAGGATATGCTGGGTCCATCCACCCTCGAATAGGATTTGTCGGGTTCATCCGCCCTCGAATAGGATATGTCGGGTTCATCCGCCCTCGAATAGGATATGTCGGGTTCATCCGCCCTCAAATAGGATAGTCGGGTTCATCCGCCCTCGAATAGGATATGTCGGGTTCATCCGCCCTCGAATAGGATATGTCGGGTTCATCCGCCCTCGAATAGGATATGTCGGGTTCATCCGCCCTCAAATAGGATATGTCGGGTTCATCCGCCCTCAAATAGGATATGTTGGGTTCATCCGCCCTCAAATAGGATATGTTGGGTTCATCCGCCCTCAAATAGGATACGTCTTCAAAGTTGTGGTTTAAATAGGCGCCCACCTGTATAACAAGGGAATACATTCCACGCCTTTACCAATAGGAGACGCACTTCCTAAGTCTAGTTTTGCCAATAGGAGACGCACTTCCTAAGTTTATTTTTACCCATAGGAGATGCATTTCCTCCTAAAGATTAGTTTTACCCATAGGAGATGTATTTCCTCCCAAAGTTTATTTTTACCAATAGGAGACGCACTTCCTAAGTCTAGTTTTGCCAATAGGAGATGCATTGCCTCCTAAAATTTATTTTTACCCATAGGAGATGCATTTCCTCCTAAAGTTTAGTTTTACCCATAGGAGATGTATTTCCTCCTAAAGTTTATTTTTACCAATAGGAGACGCACTTCCTAAGTTTATTTTTACCCATAGGAGATGCATTTCTTCCTAAAGTTTATTTTTACCCATAGGAGATGCATTTCCCTAAGTTAGTTTTTCCGATAGGAGACGCACTTCCTAAGTTATTTCACCCAAGAGGAGATGCACTTCCTATGAATAGTTTCACCAATAGGAGACGCACTTCCTAAGGTAAGAGGAGACGCACGTCCTAAGTTTATTTCACCAATAGGAGACGCACTTCCTAAGTTTAGTTTCACCAATAGGAGACGCACTTCCTAAGAATAGTTTCACCAACATGAGACGCACGTCCTAAGTTTAGTTTCACCAATAGGAGACGCACTTCCTAAGAACAGTTTCACCAACAGGAAATGCACATCCTAAGTTTAGTTCCACCAAGATGAGACGCACTTCCTAAGAATAGTTTCACCAATAGGAGAGGCACTTCCTAAGAATAGTTTCACCAATAGGAGACGCACTTCCTAAGCTAAGTTTTACCAAGAGGAGACGCACTTTCTAAGATAAGTTTCATCAAGAGGAGACGCACTTCCTAAGAATAGTTTCACCAACAGGAGACGCACGTCCTAAGATAAGTTTCACCAGTAGGAGACGCACTTCCTAAGTTAAGTTTCACCAAGAGGAGACGCACTTCCTAAGATAAGTTTTACCAAGAGGAGACGCACTTCCTAAGATAAGTTTCATCAAGAGGAGACGCACTTCCTAAGAATAGTTTCACCAATAGGAGACGCACTTCCTAAGCTAAGTTTTACCAAGAGGAGACGCACTTCCTAAGATAAGTTTCATCAAGAGGAGACGCACTTCCTAAGAATAGTTTCACCAATAGGAGACGCACGTCTTAAGATTAGTTTCACCAGTAGGAGACGCACTTCCTAAGTTAAGTTTCACCAAGAGGAGACGCACTTCCTAAGATAAGTTTCACCAATAGGAGATGCACTTCCTAAGTTAAGTTTCACCAAGAGGAGACGCACATCCTAAGAATAGTTTCACCAACAGGAGACGCACGTCCTAAGCTAAGTTTTACCAAGAGGAGACGCACTTCCTAAGAATAGTTTCACCAATAGGAGACGCACTTCCTAAGAACAGTTTCACCAACAGGAGACGCACGTCCTAAGTTAAGTTTCACCAATAGGAGACGCACGTCCTAAGTTAAGTTTCACCAATAGGAGATGCACGTCCTAAGTTAAGTTTCACCAATAGGAGACGCACTTCCTAAGAATAGTTTCACCAGTAGGAGACACACTTCCTAAGTTTATTTCACCAACAGGAGACGCACTTCCTAAGAATAGTTTCACCAATAGGAGACGCACGTCCTAAGTTTAAGTTTACCAATAGGAGACGCACTTCTTAAAGTTTATTTTGCTCATAGGAGGTGCATTTCCTCCTAAATTTACTTTTACCCATAGGAGACACATTTCCTCCTAAGTTTAGTTTTTAACCATAGGAGAGGCATTTCCTCCTAAGTTAGTTTTACCCAATAGGAGACGCACTTCCTAAGTTTAGTTTGACCCAATAGGAGACGCACTTCCTAAGTTTATTTTACCAATAGGAGACGTACTTCCTAAGTTTAGTTTTACCCATAGGAGACGCACTTCCTAAGTTTACTTTTACCCCATAGGAGACGCACTTCCTAAGTTTACTTTTGCCCCATAGGAGACGCACTTCCTAAATTAAGATTTCGCGCATAGGAGACGCACTTCCTAAATTATTTTCACCCATAGGAGACGCACTTCCTAAGTTTATTTTATCCCTAGGAGACGCACTTCCTAAGTTTAATTTCATGCATAGGAAACGCACTTCCTGAATTAAGTTTTCATTATTAGGAGACGCACTTCCTAGTTCGAAATCATTAAAATTCCACCCATAGGAGACGCACTTCCTAGTCTGGTTCATTCGTAGGAGACGCATTTCCTAGTTTGAGTCATTGAGATTTTACCCATAGGAGGCACACTTCCTGAAATTGATAGTTCATTTATAGGAGACGCACTTCCTAGTTTGGCTTTTTCAGGTTATATTTTATTGCAGGAGATACACTTCCGGAATTGAGATTTCACCCTTAGGAGATGCACTTCCTAGTTTGATTCATTTTAAGTTCAACCATAGGAGACGCACTTCCTAGTCTAGTTTATTGAAGTTTTGCCTGTAGGAGACGCACTTCCTAATCAAGGTCTTTCGAGTTTTTTAGGAGACGCACTTCCTAAATTGAGATTTTATTCATGGTAGACACACTTCCTAGTTTTAGCCACTGAAGTTTTCATCCCTAGGAGACGCACTTCCTAGTTTAGCTCATTCCGATTCAACCATAGGAGACGCACTTCCTAGTTTTAGTGACCGAAGTTTTCACTCGTAGGAGATGCATGTCCTAATCTAGTCTTTAGTTTACTCTCATCATTTCATCTATAGTATAAGTGAGTTACAATTTTGCTAACGACTCACAAATCTTCCCAGTGCAAACTGGGTTAGGAAATTTTCATTTGTTGTGTTTGTTTTGGTTGCCAGGCGCCCACCTGTATAACGAGAGGAATACATTCAGTCTTCATATTTCCAGTGTTGAAGCCAGGCGCCCACCTGTATAACGAGAGGAATACATTTCAGTCTTTTCATTTCAAGCGTTGAAGTTGGGAGCCCGCCCATAAAACAGAGGCATACATTTCAGTCTTTACTTTCAAGTTTTGAAGTTGGGAGCCCGCCCATAATAACAGAGGCATACATTCAGTCTTTTCATCAAGTGTTGAAGTTGGGAGCCCGCCCATATAACAGAGGCATACATTTTAGTCTTTTATTTCAAGTGTTGAAGTTGGGAGCCCGCCCATAGAACAGAGGAATACATTTCAAGATCAAGTCAGAAGACAATAAAATAGAGGGTTACAACAGGAATCCCTAGCAGGAAACAATAAAAATCCCCAGCACCGGGAAACAGAAGGTTGCAACAAGAGGTCCCAGCACAAATTCAAGCGCCTTAGTCAAAAGGAAGAAAGGACGCGTTTTGAAAGAAGTGGCATGTTGAACATTAAATCATGCCCAGCATAACAAGTCTGATGAAGAGAGCCGTACCCACCAGAGGAACCGCCGAAAAGCTTGATGAAGAAAGCCATGTCCCTAGCGGACCGAGCAAAATGATGAAAACTGGTATTCAGAAAAGCAAAGGTCCAGTATCATTCCCAAATTCACAGAAGAAAAGCACCGGATGAAACACAAGCCGACAAGAAAGCAAGGCAACAAGAACAAATTTCAGTCTAGCCTAGCTTCTTGTTTTCTTTTAAGCACGGTGTAACAAGGATATCGGTAAGTAGTGATAACAACATGCAACAACAGTAACATTGCAGTCCCACGGTAGTCCCAGCTACCAAAGCTTCCCGAACTACATTAACCTGATTCCCCTTTAGCCAGGGATATGTAGGAAACCTTTGAAGCAAAGGTTCGGTTAAATCTTTTTCAAAAAATGCTTCACACGGAGTACTCGGAAGGGAAAAAATCGCTCGCTTTATCTTTGCACGAAAACCCTTCGTGTATCCGGGCAAAGAGGGGCAGCTGTAAGCACGTGATTTTTACCCTATATGAGAATCACTCCCAAAAAATTCAAAATAAAATGATTTTTCTTGGTGTGCAATTTTGTGAGATTTTGTGATATTTTGGATAATTATTTGTATTTGTCTGTGTTTGTTTATTTGTTAAATTAATAAAAAATACAAAAATATGTCGCATTTACATGTAGGATTTAATTCTATAATTGTTAGTAATTAAATTTGTTTTACAAAAATTAAAAATTACAAAAAATAGGCATCTTTTGCATTTTTAGCATTTAATGTCCAAATGAACAATTTTATGCTTAATTATTACTTAATTGTGCGTTATAATTGTTATTGGGAGTTAATTTGCGCTTTTATAACTTAATTTAGTTCCTAATAATAATTTAAGTATTTTTATTATTTAGTTTTAAAAAAATAAAAGAAGAAAAGAGAGCAAAAATACAAAGGAAAATCGGATTGGGCCATTTCTTCAATTTCAAACCACAGGCCCAAATAATTGCCCAATCTTCCCCATGACCCGGTCCACTTCAAACCGGGTCGACCCGGTCCGCCCCATTAACCCAAATACCCAACACCCCTTCTTCATTTTTGTCAAAACACAAAACAAAACAAAAAAATAGAAAAACCAAAAACCCTAAAAAACTAAGAAAACATCCGCCCCCACACCCTTTTGCTTCTTCTCCTCCAAAAGCTCCAAGCACACAACCATGGCTGCCCTCAACCTTCCACCTCCAAGCTCCTCATCGACGCACACACACACAACTACGTCAAACACTAGCACGTCTTCGTCGTCGTCGTCGTCCATGGATGCTGTTGCAGCTCGAGCCGTTTCTGCTTTGGACGATCTCAAAGCAAGCTCCAAGCAGTCATGGAAGCTCCATGACCAGGCGCTCATGCTTCTGCTTGCAACGTCCATGATTACTTCTCCTCTTTCGTTCTAGCTGCTTCACGCTACTGTTGCTTGCATCGTCGGGATGCACCGTGAAAACCCAGTCTGCGTCCAGCCCGTCGACCTGCCACCGCTTCGTCGAGTTGCTTCATCTTCTAGTCCAAACGACTAGTTCTTCATCGAGATACTTCGTCTTCCCGTTCCAAACGTGCTGCGGGCTGCTGCTGCGGTGTTCTTCGCCATGGCCAAGCCATCTCCGAGCTTCTGCCTTCCACTTCATCTTCTTCGTCCAAACACCCGAACGCACCCCAGCTGCTTCTGTTTCCTTCCTGAATCCAGCCACTGACTTTGCTCACCGCTGTCCATCGCTGCTTCTACTCTATCACGTCCAAACAGTTGCTACGTCCATGGCGTTTGATGCCTTTGTCTCGACGATCTTTCCTCGTCCAGCTTCTGCCTTCGTCTGCTTCAGTTACTTCTTAATCGTGTTCGTCATCGTTGGTTCGAGCTTTGGTCGAGGCTCGTCAAGTTCGTTGTTGGTTTAGTCGTTTGTTCGTCGTTTCGATCCGGTTAGTAGATTTTGAGTTTTTATTTTGTCCGTATTTTTGTTTTAATATTTTCGAATCTAAAATCGGCAAATGTTTGTTTTGTTCACCGTTTGAATTAATTTTTTTTTAGTTTGTTCATGTGCTTTGTTAAATTAATTTTCAGATTCTCAAATGAAAGTTTAATTAGTTGTTTTTCATGTTTGTATTATTGTTTGGGTAAATATTTGTTAGTTTAATGTTTGTTAGATTCAAATTGAAATTTAATTAATTATTTCTTCAATTTGTTTCATGTGTTGTTATGCATTTTCCAGAAATTATTAAGGTTGTTTGAATCATTTAATCTGTCAGGTTTGTTGTTTAAAGAATAGATTTAGTTCATGTTCATCTTTGCTTGAAGTTCATGTTTAATCCAGTGATTTAATGTAAGTTTTATGTTTGTGTTGATTTGTTTGATTTAGTTTGAATCATGTATTTTGTTGTTTGTATTGTTGTATCCTTGCTCATCCATTATTGGTCTAAATTAACCAGGATTGGTTCCCGATATGGTTAATTCATTCCATTAATTTTGAGTTGTGTTGTTCATCGTGTTCGTGTGATTTGTTGTTGAAGATTGTTGAGAAATTGGTCATCTTGACTATATTTTGGTCAAGTTATGATTAATTGAGTGTTTAGAGCTGATGGGGGTAATTTGGTAAATTGGATTGCATTCGGGGGTAGATTTGTAATTGCAATAAGGTCGGAGGGGTAGTTTGGTAATTGAACATTATCTTGATTCTTTATGTTAAGCATGCGGGACAAAATATAATGGGGTGGAGTTTATGTACTTGTTTAACATAATAGGGGACAAGACAAATTATAATGGGAGGGAATATTGTACTTATTTAATGTAAGCATGGGGGACAAATTGTAATGGGTTGTGGTGGATGTATTTATTTAATGTAGACATGAGGGACAAAGTTTAAAATAAAGAAGACATTTAATAGTGGGGACAAAGCATGACTTGGGGGAATAATTTGGGGTTGGGAATTGAAGACTTGTCTTGCTATATATAGAGTCATTCTTGACATTAAGAGGGATGAGGACTTTGGAGAGAAAAAGATGGGAACATTGAGGGGACTAAAGGACCCAATTTGAACATTAAAAGAAAACAGATTTTTACACTTAAGAGCGGACAGACCTAAAACATTTTGAGAGTAAAAGAGAAATGCAATTTGAACTTTCACTCGAATAATTTCCGTTTGCTTTTCTCGAGTGTTATTCAAAAATCAGAAACTACTGCATCTGGTATCTGTCTCTCTTCTGCTTTGACTGCGATTGCACTTTGGTATTGCTGATTTTTTCAATCCGTTACTGGGTTATTCTACTGGTTGTTGCTGGTTTTGCGGTGTTGCTGAATCTGCTGTTGCTGTAGTATTATTGCTGCTGACTCCTACTTCATTTCTTCTTGTATTGCCATTTCCAGGTACACATTTGTACAATCTCGGCTTGAAGCAAAAAATGAAATATTAATCAGGCTTTGTTCCTGTTGAATTCCTCCTGTTTAGATTTGTGGTTGAATATAATTTTTCTTTCTTTGTACAAAGATGTAGTTGAATGATTAATGAGCAATGAGGTTGCATATGTATAATTTCTTCATCTAATAATGTTAGTTTAAATTAATCAGAGAATAAGTAATATGTTTTGATATTATTGTGTATCTATCTCATGTTCTAGCATTAGTAAATAATAGAATGTAGAATGAAAGCAGTTTTTCCTTGTACAAACGCGATCGCAATTTTCCGTTTACATTAGTCGTAACTTAATAACTGATAAGTTACGTTTTCAGCATGTAATTAATTAAGAAATTTTCTTTTGCTTATAGAGACGAACTTAATAGAAAATATAGTCATTGTAGGTTTATCCTTTTAAAGACAATGAGACGAGCCTCGCCGAATAAAAATGCAAATTGCGGGGCCCTCAATAATTAGTCATAATACATACTTAGAATTTGGGATGGACTGTTTAGTGAATTTCACTGTCTTCCCCAAAGATAATAATGCGTTAGCCTCTTTAGACGCGATTTAATTAAATTACTTTCTTAAACTCGGGTGCTCATTTATGTGACCCAAATCCAAATCTCAGCGGAGTTGAAATGTGTCTCTGATCACGGGTACATTGATTGTGACGTGGTTTGAGATGCATGTCCACGACGTTGCAAATTCCTTTAAAAAATAAGAATGAGATGAGCCTCGCCGAATAAAAATACAAATTGCGGGGCCCTCAGTAAATATTTGCTTTAAAATTTGCTTAGACTTCGGGATGGACCGTTTAGCAAAATTCCACGGCCTACCCAAAGTAAATGATACGCTAGCCACTTTAGGCACGACTTTTATAATTTAATTTCCTTAAACTTGGGTGCACATTTATGTGACCCAAATCCAAATCTCAACAAAGTTGAAATACGCCAACAACCACGGGTACATTGATGTGACGTGGTTTGAGATGTGTTTCCACAATGTTGCAATTCTTGATAGAGATAATAATAATGACAAAAGCGGTAAAAAGTAAAATTTGCACATAAGTTCAACATGTATTAAATCAGATAATCAGGCCGAATATGACAGTTGAGCGACCGTGCTAGAACCACGGAACTCGGGAATGCCTAACACCTTCTCCCGGGTTAACAGAATTCCTTATCCAGATTTCTGGTACGCAGACTGTAATATGGAGTCATTCTTTTCCTTGATTCGGGATTAAAATTGGTGACTTGGGACACCCTAAATCTCCCAAGTGGCGACACTGAAATAAATAAACAAATCCCGTTTCGATTGTCCTTTAATTGGAAAAAACTCCCTTGTACCCTCGCGGGTGCGGAAAAAGGAGGTGTGACACCTGGGTCATGTTGTATCAGCAGAGGGTATTCAGGTGGATCTGAAGAAGATTGAGGTAGTCAAGAACTGGCCTAGACCAGTATCAGCTATAGAGATTCAGAGTTTCTTAGGATTGGCAGGCTACTATCGCCAGTTCGTGGAGGGGTTTTCATCTATCGCAGCCCCAATGACCAGGTTGACCCAGAAGGGTGCCCAATTCAGATGGTCGTACGAGTGTGAGGCGAGCTTTCAGAAGCTCAAGACAGCTCTGACTATGGCACCGATGTTGGTTTTGCCCACAGGTTCAGGGCCTTATACAGTTTATTGTGATGCTTCTCGTATTGAGCTTGGTGCAGTGTTGATGCAGGATGGCAAGGTCATTACCTATGCTTCGCAAAAGTTGAAGATTTATGAGAAGAACTATCCGGTTCATGATTTGGAGTTGGCAGCCATTGTTCATGCATTGAAGATTTGGAGGCATTATCTGTATGGCGTGGCATGTGAGGTGTTCACGGATCACAAGAGCCTTCAGTATTTGTTCAAGCAAAAGGAGTTGAATTTGAGGCAGAGGAGGTGGTTGGAGTTGTTGAAGGATTATGATATCACTATCTTATATCACCTAGGAAAGGCCAATGTGGTGGCCGATGCCTTGAGTAGGAAATCAGCCAGTATGGGCAGTCTTGCTTATATTCCGATTGGTGAGAGAACGCTTGCATTGGATGTTCAGGCTTTGGCCAATCAGTTTGTGAGGTTGGATGTTTCTGAGCATAGTCGGGTGTTAGCATGCACGATTGCTCGTTTTTCTTTATTGGAGCATATCCGTGATCGATAGTATGATGATACCCATTTGTGTGTCCTTAGAGACACGGTGCAACACGGAGGTGCAGAGCAGGTTACCTTAGGTGATGATAGAGTTTTGAGATTGCAGGGTCGAGTTTGTGTGCCTAATGTAGATGGGCTCCGAGAGTTGATTTTAGAGGAGGCCTATAGCTCCCGGTACTCTATTAATCCGGGCACCGCGAAGATGTATCAGGATTTGCGGCAACATTATTGATGGCATAGAATGAAGAAGAACATCGTTGCATATGTGGCTCGGTGTTTAATTTGTCAGCAGGTTAAGTATGAGCATTAGAGGCCTGGTGGTTTACTTCAGAGGATTGAGCTTCCCGAGTGGAAGTGAGAGCGGGTTACTATGGATTTCGTTGTTGGACTCCCACAGACTCGGAAGAAGTTCGACGCAGTATGGGTCATTGTTGATAGGCTGACCAAGTCAGCGCATTTCATTCCTGTGGTAGTCTCGTATTCATCCGATAGGTTAGCTGAGATCTACATCCGGGAGATTTTTTGTCTTCATGGTGTGCCCGTGTCTATCATTTTGGATCGAGGTACGCAGTTTACTTCACGTTTCTGGAGAGCAGTTCAGCGAGAGTTGGGCACTCAGGTTGAGTTGAGTACAACATTTCATCCTCAGACAGACGGGCAGCCGAGCGAACTATTCAGATTTTGGAGGATATGCTCCGAGCCTGCGTCATCGATTTTGGAGGTTCGTGGGATCAGTTCTTGCCTTTAGCAGAGTTTGCCTACAACATACAACTACCAGTCGAGTATCCAGATGGCTCCTTATGAGGCTTTATATGGTAGGCGGTGTCGATCTCCGGTTGGATGGTTTGAGCCAGGGGAGGCTCGGTTGTTGGGTACGGATCTAATTTAGGAGGCCTTGGATAAGATTAGGATTATTCAGGATAGGCTTCGTATAGCTTAGTCCAGGCAAAAGAGTTATGCAGACCGCAAGATTCGAGATGTGGCTTTTATGGTCGGTGAGCGGGTATTGCTCCGAGTGTTGCCTATGAAGGGCGTGATGAGATTTGGGAAGAAGGGCAAGCTTAGCCCTAGGTTCATTGGTCCGTTTGAGATTCTTGATCGAGTGGGAGAGGTGGCTTATAAACTTGCATTGCCGCCGAGCTTATCAGCCGTGCATCCAGTGTTTCATGTGTCCATGCTTTTGAAGTATCACGGCGATCCATCCCACATGTTAGATCTCAGCACTGTCCAGTTGGACAAGGACTTGTCTTATGAGGAAGAGCCGGTAGCCATTCTAGACCGGTAGGTTCGTCAGTTGAGGTCGAAGATTTTTCCTTCTGTTCGTGTTCAGTGGAGAGTTCAGCCTCCTGAGGCATCGACCTGGGAGTCCGAGTCCGATATGCGGAGCCGTTATCCCCATCTTTTCCCTAACTCAAATACTTCCTTCTTCTGTCCGTTCGAGGATGAACGATTGTTTTAGAGGTGGAGAGGTCATCATTTGCTTTAAATTAAATTTTGTGTTCTAAGGCCTTGAAAACATCATTTAGAGCCACCTCGATTTGCGTGTGCAGTCCGAGCGCATAGTCGGAAAGCTTAAATATGAAATTCTGTGAAAAAATGATAAAAATTTGGTTATAAAAGTAGTTAATTTGACTTCGGTCAATATTTTAGGTAAACGGAACTGGACCCATGATTTGACGGTCCCGGAGGGTCCGTAAGAAAATATGGGACTTGGGCGTATGTCCGGAATCGAATTCCGAGGTCCCAAGCCCGAGAAATGAATTTTTAAAAGAAATTATTTTCTGAAACTATTTAAGGAAAATTGAAATGAAATTTGCTTGGAACATGATGGTATTGGGCCCGTATTTTGGTTCCGGCGCCCGGTATAGGTCTTATATATGACTTAAGATGTTTCCGTGAAATTTGGTGAAAATGAAGTTTATTTGACGTGAATTGGACTTCCGGTTGAGAGTTCTTGGTGAAAATGTTAAGTTTTGAGGTTTAATTCATGATTTTACATGTTATTTTGATGATGTGATCGCACGAATAGGTCCATATGAGTTTTTGAGTAGTATGCACACTTGGTTTAGAGTTCCGAGGGCTCGGGTGAGTTTTGGGTAGGTTTCGGGATGTTTTAGACTTAAAACCAGAAGTTGCAGGTCTCTGAACCCTCCAGTGCGGTCCGCAATCGACCTTGCGCGGTGCGCGGTGAAGGCTGTGTGGCCACGATCGACTTTGTGCGGTCTGCACAGGGCGCTGCTGTGCGGCCACAATTGACTTTGTGTTGTCCGCACAGGGGGTCTGAGAGGGGTATAAATAGACGAGATTTTCAGTCATTTTTCATTTTTCAAAACCCCAAAAACATAAGAGGTGATTTTTCAAACAACCTTTCTTCTCCAAATCAATTGTAAGTCATTTTTAACTAGTTTTCTTCAATCTTTAACATCTTTTAACATGATTTCAACTTCAAATCAATGATTTTAATGGGGGAAATTGAGTGTTTTGGGTAGAACTTAGAATTAAAAAAAAAGGGATTTGGACCTCGATTTGGGGTCTAATTTCAAAATAAATCATATATTTGGGTTCATGGGGGAATGGATAATCGGGTTTTGGTTCGAACCTCGGGTTTTAACCATGTGGGCCCGGGGGCGATTTTTGACTTTTTGGGTACAACTTTAGAAAACTCATTTTCATGTATTCAAATTGATTCATTTAGCGTTTATTGATGTAAGTAAGTAATTTGTGACTAGATACGAGCGAATTGGCGGTGGAATCAAGGGGTAAAGCTATAATTGAAACTTGAGTTGTGTTCGAGGCATCGAGGTAAGTGTTCAGTCTAACCCTAGCTTGAGGGATTAGGAATTGAGTCCTATTTGCTATTTGCGTCTTGTTGAGTACGACGTATAGGCATGGTGACGAGTATCTATACGTTGGTGTTAAGCATGACCGTGAGTCTTAAATTGATACTTGTTGTATTCTTGAATGTTACTATGGTTGAAATAGTGAGTAAATCCTTAATATTGAGCAAAGACTTAGTTTGTTTATCGTGGAATTCACTTACGATTGAGAAATGGTGGTAATTGAGACGAGTAGGAGTTGAGTTAAGATTGGTTATAGCTGATTCTCCCTTTCCGGGACGTATATACTTGTACTGCTGAGTTCCCTTGCCAGGATAGTGTAGTCTATTGTTGATCCCTTGCCAGGATGGTTAATTATGGTTATTGTTGACTGTATATATGGAACGGGTTGCATGTCGCAACATATAATATATTGGATCGGGTTGCACGCCGCAACAGATATTATATTGGATCGGGTTGCACGCCGCAACAGATATTATATTGGATCGGGTTGCACACCGCAACAGCTATATATATGTGGATCGGGTTGCACGCTGCAACAATATTAAATGATAAGGGATCGGGTGCCGCAACAGTATTGTTATTGTATTGTTGTAGATATTGAGTTGTCCTTTCTTATTTTATTAAGTTTCCGTTGGTCTTGATATGCTTCCCCGAAGCATGTACCCCCTCCCATTTTAAACTGCTTATTCCTGTTTATTTTCCGCCATACGCTATATAACTGCACAGGTTTATCTGAAGTCTGGTCCTAGCCTCGCCACTACCTTGCCGGGGTTAGGCTAGGCACTTACTAGCACATGGGGTCGGTTGTGCTGATACTACACTCTGCACTCTGTGCAGATACCGGAGTAGCATTGGATCAGTAGCTTGGGAGCCAGCCTTCAGTCCACAGAGATTCCGAGGTAGTCCTACAGGCGTCCATAGGCCCGACGTCTCCTCTATCTTTTATTATGTTCTGTTATCTCATGTATCCGAGACATACAATGTTATTTTTCCTTCAAACTGTTGTATGTAGTACTCTTAGTAGTCCGTGGATATTGTGACACTAGTTTCTGGGTAGAGGCATGTGTTTATTTTTGAAACATTTTGGTTTTATATTCATTTAAGACTTCCGCTTAAATCTCATATTCCGCTGTCATTTATATGTTTATCACTTGTTAATATAAGTTGTAAAAAGGATCAAAACAGAAGGGTTAAAGATTTCTAAGTTCATGGCTTGCCTAGCTTCTACGAGTAGGCGCCATCACGACTCCCGAGGGTGGGAATTCCGGGTCGTGACACTAGCTCCAGAACACACACACACACACATATATATATATATATATAAGCATGCATAAGCATTTTTATAATTTTTAAAAGCTTCAAATTGATTTATTTCCTCCCTTTTTACTCATAAAATTTCCAATAATTATCCTTCAAATTATTTTTGTGGTGATTTAGTCATCTAAATTCTATATTTATGCCAAAATATAATTGAAATATTTTTAGTGCATTTTTATAATTGCATTTACATTTTTTAAGTCAATTTGTGTATACTTGTAATACTAGCCCTATTAAAGCATAATTACGTTTTTAATACACAAAATGGTTTTTATATTTTTAAAATGTTAAACAACAATTTTAATCATTTTTAGTACACGAAATATTTTTAGAAGTCATTTTATTATTTTTATAAATTATATAGTACTGAAAATGGCTATTTAAAACTTAGCCTATTTTATTTCAATTTCAGCCTAAATCCTAACCCAATCCAATATCAATACCAGCCCAATTTTTTGGATTGAATTACCAGGCCCAACCACTACCTACCCGGCCCAATCCCGGCCAAATCCTGGACGTTGATCATTTTGATCAACGACCCAGATTTTCCCTTTCCTAATTAAACTAGCCCCCCCCCCCCCCCCCACAAACCTAATTCATTTCACCACCATCCCCGCTGCCCTAAAATCCTCTCTGCTCTCAAAACACTCTCACCCTAACCCTAATCTCCAAACGCTGACCCCTCATCTATGGCCATCTACGATGACCTCTCGTCATCTCTCAGGCATCCAATGGCTTCTCTCATGTCATTCTTGCCATCTCTAAGGCCCTCAAGGGACCAGGGCCATGCCGACTTGCATCTAGAGTTCATCTCCTACTCGTTCTTGGCCATTCCAGTGTGATTTCGAGCGAAATCGTTCTATATTTGCTATGATCTATGGGTTTCTAGACAACTTTCTTCATCTTTGTATGGATCTCTTCGAAACCCTAATTACTTTTCTATACCTCATAGATCTGTACAGATCTAGGACAATTTGAGTTTGTTTCTTATATGTTTCACAATACCCTTAAGATTCTTTACAAGAATCGTATGATTTCAAGTGTTTTTCATCTTTTTCTAAAATTAGGGTTTCCGAAATTTCTTTTAAAATTTTGTTTGATGATTCTTTGTGATTAAACTTCTGATTCTCACACATTTTTGACTAATTTTATAAACTTGCTGCAACCCTAGCCTGTTTGTATTGAAAACCCTAATGTTTTGGGTACCTCTGGCTGTGTTCTTGCCTTGGATTCTTGTGACTTCTCATGATTTACTTGTCCTAGCATGCTTCTACTAAAAGTTTATTAGCTCAAGCCTTCAATGATATTATGAACTTTTGTTTATACTAGCCATTCGTGCAAAACTTGTATGTTTCTCTTCGAATCAGTGTCGTTTAGCCATGAGTTTTGTTAAGACTGTGTGAAATACTGACCATTCATGCTTTACCTCATTTTATACGCTAAACATGCTGACTCTTTTCATGACTTTCTCTTTGATTGAGCCATTGAATATTCTGAATTCCTTATTTCTTGGGTTTATTTGAACATTTTCCCTTAAATTTTCGATTCTTACCTTTCTACTCGATTTGATTGATTTTCTTGCCTTAATTAATTTTTCCTTACCTTGTCTGCATTATTACTTGATTTTTACTGATTATTTCCATAATTAGATCTTTATGTACCTAGCCCTAATTACCTGTTCTATACTTGCACTGTTTAAAATTTTTCCTTATTTGTTATACTCCAGCTATGTATGATTTCTTTCCTTACTTGTCACCTGCTCTTTATCGTTTGAACTAATTCCCTTAATTAAGGGAAGACTTGGACTGATTTTACTTTAATTGATTACGAGATTCTTAAATAACTGAACAATTTGATTCTTACCTTATTTACCTAGATTTCAAACTACTATTTATATGCTTTCTTCTACTCTTATTAGACAGAACTTTGAGTTCACAAAAAGCACACTTACACGTTAAAAGTTCTCTTTCTCTTCTAGTATTTGTGATACTTGCTGATCTAGCCGGCTGAAAGCTAAGGCTAGATATTGGAACTTTATTTGCTTCATATTCTACACTTTCTTCAACTAGTATGTCTCTAATTAAGTTTTAAGATTCAAACCCTATGTGTTTTCATTCTTGCACTAGTCCATTAGTTATGAGTTCAATTTCTTGCCTACTTCTTTACTCAGCATGTCTAAAATCTGCATGTTCAATGTATTCTTTACATTCTGCACTCTTTCTTGCTTACTTCCTTGCTTAACATGTCTAAATTTCTGTCCCGTTCAATGTATGCACTCTGTCCAGTTTATTTCTTTGCCTAGCATGACTAATCTGTTAAAGTCCCCAAGGTCCTAATTGTTGTATGCAATTTGTGAGTATGTTTTTCCTTTATCCCTATCCATGTACCCTAATGTGATTCTTATGTGCCACCATTCTCATATGAGATCTGTTTGTTAAGTGTTCCTTTCTGAGTCTGAACGTCTCTTATGACCAACCAATTGTCTGTTGTTTTGGTACTCTTCTCAAACTATCTTTTACCACTAAGTTGATCGTGTTTCTGAAAAAACCTTTCTACTGCTGAAGCCATCCTTGTACTATTTTCAAAACAAAACTATGTCAAGCACTCTCCACTACTCCTAGAATATTTAGGTCCTGCCCCTCTGGAATGTGTACTGCCTTGAGATCCATGAGATTTCTCTGAACTCTGGCATGTCAGAGCTAGCTTTTCCACACTGCACTTGAATCAGTTCTTGTTTGAGGAAAGTCTAGGTGTGAGCACTACCCGGGATCCTTGAGATCCTTAGGGAACTCTGACACACCTAGACAATGATACTATCTATGGAACTTTGGCATTTGAGGCTATTGGAGGCTTGGGGAAGTCATTTGGGCCTGCTTCAGGCTCCTTTTAGTTAACTTCTTCTTTTCTTTATTGTTTATGTAATTTATTCAGCTGGTCTGTAATAATTATTTGTAAACAACTTTGGGGTGATTAGTGAAAAAGGGGTGGGTAGCTATATCTGTTGGGTAATTTGGGTAGAGACCATGCCTATAGGATTGTATTAGTGCACTTGCTATGTTTACTTTCACAACATTAGAGATCATGTCTATAGGATTTAAATGGATTCAATAATAGAAACCATATCTATAGGTTTAAAATCAACTTCATAATTAGATACCATGCCTATAGAGTGTAAAGTGATTAAGTTCAATTCTGCTACTGCATGTATTTACATTTGTCTCACTAAAATCATGCCTATAAGTTCTAACATCAGCTCTTAATAATTAGATACCATGCCTATAGGAATAAAAATCAGAAATCCTGCCTATAGAACCTAAAATCAATTTAGTTAAATAAATCAGTCTAATTCATGTTAGTTCTTTTGAATTGGCTTAAATCAACTGTCTGTTTCTTTGAAAGAATTTTTGAACACTGCCTTAATCTACTACCAGTAGCAAGTATGCCTGTAGGATCTCAAATATTCGTTTAGAACTATTCATTGTTTTACTGCATCAATGTAGGTATCATGCTCTTATGACACCACTGTTCTGCGTTTAGGCAAGCCTATAGGGCGATTTTAAATTTTGGAACTCTGAAACTGTGTTTTGCTACTTAAAACTATCCACATTTAATAGAGTTAAATCAGTAGGCAAGTTAAATGGGATCTCTCACACATTGTCCTAATTCAACACTGTATAACCCCTGTTCACCTAGATATCATGTTCTATGATTTTCTCTTAAGTACTTGAATGTTGTTTGAAGACGTGCACTTATTTGTTATGTTTGAGGAGGTAACTATGAGCCTATAACTTGTTTCTTTAAATGTAGTCCTAACTGTTCTTGATTGATGCCTAGATTTTTATCCTTTGAAAACCTTAGGAAAGTCTTAGAACTGTCCAAAGAATAGGGGTCCTAAAATACCTCCAGGGCCATGATGAAGGGGCGGGTAGTGCACGCATAGGACATTGTCAAGGTTGCTAGAACGCTTTAGGCTATGACCAAGGGGAGGGACTTGGGTAGAGAGGGATATGATGACTACGTGCTAATGTCACATGTAGCCCCTCATTGAGTAGTGTTTACCAGGCATTGCGTAGGGTGATCATGTAGGCTAACCAACCTAGGACCCCTCCTTCCCAAATTCCCTTTGCTTAAACTTTACTTTTCTATATGAACACAGTTTGTTCAAGTCTTTCCTTTGTCTCATTATTTGAGTCATGTAATGTCCCAAAAACTTGCTCTTATTTGTAATTATGTCTTTAAACTATTTATTTATTAAAGGACTAGCTCATAAGTATAAGTTCGGCCGGGACCCGCCGTTGTTGACCAAGAGGGGTGCCTAACACCTTCCCCTCTAGGTTATTTCGAGCCCTTACCCTAAATCTCTGGTAATGCATAACAATCCAAGAGTTAATCGCTCTGGGTGCCCTAACACACCATAATCCATTAGGTGGCGACTCTTCAAAAGCCACATTCCCAAAAGGAAATGAGTGATTACCCCCAATGAATGTCGAAGCTCGGATTCTGTGAAGGAAAAAGGGGGCGTGACAGCATGACGACTCTGTTGGGGATACCTTTAGGCTTTTACCATAACGAACTTGTCTCTTGTGAATTAATCCAAGCATGTTTTATCCCATACATTTTCTGCTTATTTGGTTTAACTGTCTATTTTCTTTTAAGCATTTATGATTCTTTTATTCCCGAAACTGACTTGTCTCTTTGTTTTCCTTTTCCGTAATTGTATTTCAATTATTTAAATACCATATTTATTTTTCCTACGTGCAAATACCTGACTACATGCTATTAATTGCTGCATAAAGCATTCTCCACATCATATTCCACTCGTGCGTATCAAATCCTATAGCAACGCTTGATGAGTGGTTGCGCTCTTCCTATTTATTGCCCTTAAATTTAAAAAGGCTTATTTGCGGTAAAACCAGTCGATCAGCGGTGCAGTCGACGATTCCGTGACTTTCCCCCTCAAGTTGTCCACTTGAGGGTACCAGTCTAAACCCTCATAGTAACCTTACTTGGATCGAAATTGTGCATACATCATGGTCAAACCTAGTCAGATCAATTATGTTGTACACATAATGATCGTTATCCAAAGTCCACCGGGGTTTCTATAATCCCAATGGACACAACCACATTCTGTGCATTAATTTGGAGAACTAAATGTGAATATGCTAATCATTAATGTATAAATAGTCGAGTCTGGTGGGGGAGAAAGGACTAACCCTTTTGTTTTGCAGAAAATGAGGCACGAGGTCCCCAGATTTGGTATGGTAGCAACATTCCACCATTGCTGCTAGATTGGTGGGAGGATCTTTCCTCAAGTGACAAGAAACATGTAAGGAAGTACCTGGGTAACTTGCCTTCCCTGCTAGACATTGTGTTCCGTTTTGGCGACATAGAAATGATACCACTTCTAGAAGAAATTGGAGGGCTTGCGGGATTGACTTGGGATAGTCCTGGGTTAATGGTGTTGGAAAATCGTACCGGTAAAGGGTTTTTAAAGATGATGGGATTGAAGAAGAATGTTGACCTGGTATGCCTGAAGGAATCTTACATACCCTTCAAATATTTGTATGAGAGGTATGGCCATAGCAAGTCCTACCATACCTACCATGATGAGATCTCTCTCACTTCTCTGGGTCACATCCACCGCAGAGTGTTCAATGTATGCTTCTTGGGCCTGATAGTATTCCCAATGAAAAGGGAAAGAATCCATACTAGGTTGGCCACGGTCGCCAAGACTTTGATGGAAGGGATCAATGGACAAACATACACTATAGTCCCCATGATCGTAGCCAACATCTATAGGGCTCTGGAGCGCCGTCAAAGAGGGGTCAAGCATTTCGAGGGTTGTAACTTGTTGCTGCAGTTGTGGTTGTTAGAATATTTTCAAAAGGGTCATTACCGCCAAGAATTTCTGCAAAGGGCTTGGAACGACCATATTGCCTTCCATCACCCCAAGCGGATGACTTACATTCCAGACAGATTTGCTTAGCTGGAAAGCGCCAAAGAATGGGTAGATTTCTTTGACAATCTGACCGAGGAATAGGTGCAATGGATGTTTGAATGGTTCCCAATAGACGAATTCATCATCAAATCTAGGGACGCTCCGCACTTGGTACTGATTGGGTTGAGAGGGATATACCCTTATGTCCCTATCCGAATTATGAGGCAAGCAGGTAGGAAACAGGTTGTAGCCAGGGTTGCCAAGATAAGCCATTTCAGGGCAAACTTTCAAGACGACGACGTCCCTTACAAGTGCCAAGCTCAGCACATGTGGCATTGCAAAATCATTGTGGAAAAGAACACCGTTGAGCCAGACAGGTATCATGCGGGGTGTGAGCCTCTCTACCCAGCATGGTTAGAGGACAATCTAAAAGGAATGGTGATGCCAGGAGCCGGTTGAGGGAATAGGATCATAGACGAAGAAGCTAAAGCTCAAGTCAGATACAACAGGCTGTGCAAAAGGGTCCACGACTCTGAGAATGAGCATCGAGAAATACATGAGAGGAATGTGAGGTTGATTGAAGAATGGAAAGAGATGGCAGTCACTTCCAACAGGAAACTGGAATATCTGCAGCGAGGAATAGTGGAGCTGGAAGGTAAAGTCATAAAGAGGATCGAGGATTGCCAAAACGCTGAAAGAGCTGAAGGAAGACATTTGGCCAGAGCCTACTTGCTGCTGGGTCTGCGCGAGCTGGGGGACCTATATGATGGAGTCAGGAAGATCGAATCTAGGGAAGGTCCTTCTGGGACCAAATAGGCTAGATTTGTTTGCTTTCCTAAATGTACTAAGGTTGAGTGCCAGTAGAGACTTATTTTTATTATCTTAGTGTTGTTTTGGGATTCGTCTATTTTATTATCAAATGAAGCATTTATTGCCATTTAAAGTTCTCTAAATTTTTTTGTCGCTAGGCCTATCTCGGGCACAACGAGACTCCAAAATTGAGACGCGAATTTATATTTCCGCAATATGTGTTTAAATACTGCAAACATTTCAGAATCCTCACTAACTTGTTACCTTTTTTGTTTTTTCTTATTTTTTGATTATTCCCATCCCCTTAGGTTGGTTCACTCATACTGGCCTCATCAGTGTATCAGACCATATCTAGAGGCCCTCCTCCTCCTCCTCCAAGCAATACAGAAGGTAGAGGAAAAGCAAAAGTGGATGACTTTAATGGTATCCAAAAGGAGAATATTGAGAACGCAGAAACCTTAGATGGCCAGAGTACTCCGGCCCCAAATGATCTAGTATTGAGGCTGGAACAAAAGATACTAGAACTGTAAGGAGAACTTGAGCAGGTTCATAACTTGGCAAACTTGTCACTCACCCTAAATGTCCCCGACATCCACCAACAAAATACAAAGAACCAAGTACCTCTCCAGAACACACAAAACCAACATCCACAAAATCCTCCCGCGCCAAATCAATATGCAACTCAACCAAAAAATCTCAATCCATTGCCAATACCAATTCCGTCACAACATCACCATCAACCAATTCAGTACCCGCCAACCACTACTTATCACACTCCCCAAAACACACCACAACCCATTCCTGATCCCCAAAACTCCACCAATGACCATCATTACACCCAAGTCCCTGACACCCATCAAAGCATACGTACCTCACTCCATCCAACCCATCTTCTATACACTAGAGTCCTCCGAAAAGGACCTACTCATTAAAAACATGGCTAAAGAACTCAAGAAGTTGACAAGCCGAGTTCAAGGTGTGGAAGGTGGCAAAGGAATAGAAGGGTTGAACTATAAAGACCTATGCATCCAGCAAGATGTAGAACTATCGGAGGGATACAAACCTCCCAAGTTTGAGATGTTCGACGGCATAGGTGATCCCAAAATCCATCTGAGGACCTATTTCGACAAACTTGTCGGGGTCGGGAAAGACGAAAAGATCCAAATGAAACTCTTTATGAGGAGTCTTATTAGGGAGGCTTTGTCCTGGTACATCATCTAAGATCCCAAGAAATGGTCTAATTGGGTAAGTATGGCGTCAGATTTCATAGACCAGTTCAGGTTCAATACAGAGAATGCACCAGATGTTTTCTACATCTAGAATATTAAGAAGAAACCTACTGAGACTTTCCGTGAGTATGCTACTCGTTGGAGGTCGGAAGCGGCCAAGGTCAAGCCATCTTTGGACGAGGAACATATGAACAAATTCTTCGTCAGAGCATAGGATCCGCAATATTGTGAAAGGTTGATGGTTATCAAAAATCATAAATTCTCTGATATCATCAAA
This sequence comes from Nicotiana tabacum, assembly GCF_000715075.1. NCBI lineage: Eukaryota > Viridiplantae > Streptophyta > Magnoliopsida > Solanales > Solanaceae > Nicotiana > Nicotiana tabacum. Next base: position 116,497,128 of record NC_134082.1, read on the forward strand.
CTTGGAGAAAGAATCGAGGAAGGAATCAAGAGCGGGATGGTAATGAATTTTGAGGCACTACATGCCACAAATAAGGCATTACAATCAGGCGGCATATCAAAGAAGAGAGATGTTGGGGCAGTAATGGTGGCCCAAGGCCCGAAATCTCCACTTACATATCAAACACCTCTACCCACATACCAAACACCTCCACCCACATATCAAACACCTACACCCGCATACCAAGCACCACCACCCACATATCAACCTTCATCCCCCAGATATTCCCAACCAGCCACTGTCCATCACACCTATAACTCCCAACCATCCCATTACCAATCACCTCCAACTTGCCAAAACTTTCCAAGACCAAGACCCAACTTCAACTGCAAGCCACCCAAACAATACACCGCCATTGTTGAGCCCATCGACCAGTTGTTTGAAAAGTTGAAAGCGCGGGTCACGTCGCTCCTCTTCCTATTGTGGCATTAGAAAACCCATCCCAATGGGTCAATCCGAACAAAACTTGTGCGTACCATTCCGGTATGAAGGGCACACCACTACTGAGTGCCGAACATTGCAGGATAAGATCCAGATGCTAATTGACAACAAGGTCATACAGGCAAAGGAAGCCGCACCTAATGTCTGCCACAATCCCCTCCCTGATCATAGAAGTGGTGGTGTACATGTGATAGAGATGAACAAAGAGTGGGACCCTGAGGGGTCAATTGGGCTTATTCGAGAAGACGATGACTTTAAAGTTGCAGCCACACTTACTCCTATTATGGTACAGACTCAGTCACCAGTCGAGGTTGAGATAACTACATCAGTTCCATTTGAGGCAGAGGTGGCTATGCATGTGGCCACCCCCACTCCATTTGAGGTAGAAGTGGTCACACCTATGACTTTATCAACCATGCCTCCATTCTACTCAAAAGCAATACCCTGGGATTACGTTGCTGAGGCTCGGCGAAAAAGGAAGGCCAAGGTAGAAGAATATGATGTTGCACAAGGAATGACTAGGACTGGAAGAGTCTATACACTAGAACACTTGGGAGGATCAAGCAAGGATGCCACTACCAGGCAGCCCGTCATTGAGACAGGGCCAGATGACCTATGGAGGAAAGTACATGCAAAGGAGTATTTCTTCATTGACCATCTGGACAAAACCCCAGCTTAGATATCTATCCTGTCACTGTTACAAAATTCAGAGGAACATAAGAACGCTTTAATGAAAGTACTGAACGAGGCTTATGTACCCAATAACATCACTGGCGGAGAAATGGCCAACATGGTGGGGCAAGTATTGGAAAGTCATAAGATTATCTTCCACGAAGATGAGTTGCCTCCTGAGGGATTGAATCACAATTGAGCATTGCATATTACGGTGCAATTTGAAAACAAGTTCATTGTCAGGGTCCTGGCTGACGGTGGTTCAAGCCTAAATATTTGTCCGTTGGACACTCTATAAAGGTTGGACAAAGGTTTCCATGAAATATGGGTAGGAAGCATGAATGTGAAATCTTTTGATGGGTCCCAAAGGGCAACGATCGGGGAAATCAACCTTTGCTTGCAGATGGGGCCATCTTGGTTCGACGTCGAGTTTTAAGTGCTTGACATACCAGCCTCATATAATCTTCTATTGGCCAACCATGGATCCATGCTACTGGAGTCGTGCCCTCCACACTACATCAAGCCGTGAAGTTTGAATGGAATCGTCAGGAGGTGATCATCCACGGAGATGGAAGTAACCCCATCTACACCAGTCAGACCATTCTATCATTGGACATAGAAGAAGGCTAGGAGGGGAAACCTATCATCACATTGAACAAGTCAACGTCGTCGAGAAGGATAAATGGTAGAGTAGTAAAATAGAAAGCATATTGGCCTGGTCTGGATATGAACCCGACAAAGGATTGGTAAAGAACCTTCATGGTATCACCAAACCGATACAGCTGAAAAATCATGGTATCGCCTTTGGGCTCGGATATTAGTACACATGGAAAGAGTATAGAAATTGGTTGCCTCCATGGCGTGGACTGTACTACCCAATCAAGTAACCAGTGCCACGTATAGAACAAGATTTTCACCAAGCTGGTACGATATGGGGGACTGCAGAAGAGGAAGCACTAGCTTGGTTAAAGAATTTTTTCTTGGAGGATGAGGACATGGACTATAGTGCCATAATTGAGGAGGAGGAGGAAGAAGGCCTCACCATTTAGACCATAAAGAAGGGAGCTATTCTCAGGAATTGGACCGCTACACCATCCCGAGCCCACAGAGTCTCTAGGTAGCTTGGCAGATTGTACTTCATAACCATTCCAGGCATTTAAAATTTCCCATAGTTTTGTTTTAAGATTTACTGGTTTCAAAATAAATGCTCGATTCATCGAGCCATACTTTGTCTAGATGATTTCTCAGTTTAATCAAATGCATTTGCTCTTTATTATTCACTACTATTTTTACACTTTTTCTTTCTACATCGTTATTATTACTTTTCCTGATGAACCAGTAATTATGACATGTAATGAGGCAACGCAACATAAGAATAGTGATTCAGATGAAGAAGATGAGGTACCCGAGGAAATTGTCAGGGAGGTTGAAAACTTTGAGAATAAGCCTAAGTCCAATATGGACGAGACCGAAGCAGTAAATTTGGGAGACGCCGAGACCGTCAAGGAAACTCGCATCAACATTCACTTGTCTCCAACAGAGAAGGAAGAATATGTCCGTTTTCTAAAGGAATATGAGGAAATTTTTGCATAGTCATATGATGACATGACCGGCTTGAGCACGTCTATAGTGGCTCACAAGTTGCCTACTAATCCCATGTGTCTGCCAGTCAAGCAGAAACTCCGAAAGTTCAAACCAGATATGAGCCTGAAAATCAAGGAGGAAGTTACCAAGCAGATCAAAGCCAAAGTTCTCAGGGTGGTTGAGTACCCAACCTGGTTAGCTAACATTGTGCCAGTTCCGAAGAAGGATGGGAAGGTCAGAGTATGTGTTGACTACCGGGATCTAAACAGAGCGAGTCCCAAGGACGACTTCCCACTACCAAACATACACATCCTGATCGATAATTGTGCCAAGCATGAACTCCAATCCTTTGTAGATTGCTTCTCGGGCTATCACCAGATCTGGATGGACGAAGAAGATGCAGAGAAGACAACTTTTATTACACCTTAGGGCGTATACTGTTACAAGATGATGCCATTTGGTCTGAAGAATGTTAGGGCTACATACATGAGAACCATGACAACCATCTTCCATGATATGATACACAAGGAAATAGAGGTGTATGTGGATGATATCATTATCAATTCCAAGAGGGCCGCATATCACATAGCGGACCTGAGAAAGTTCTTTGACAGGCTAAGAAGGTACAATTTGAAACTAAATCTCGCAAAGTGTGCATTCGAGGTTCCCGCAGGAAAATTGTTGGGATTTATCATCAGTCGTCGAGGGATCGAGCTGGATCCGTCTAAAGTCAAGGCTATTTAGGAGTTACCACTGCCTAAGAGCAAAAAGGACGTGATGAGCTTCCTAGGATGTCTCAACTATATCAGTCACTTTATAGCACATTCCACAGTCATATGTGAACCCATCTTCAAGATGCTGAGAAAAGATGCTGAAACAAGTTGGACAGAGGATTGTCAGAAAGCTTTTCACAAGATCAAAGAGTACCTGTCCACACCACCTGCTGATACTCAATTTTTCCCTATATATTTTAATATGCATAAATACTTTCAAAATAGCATATATATGCATATATAAGCATGCATAAGGTTTTTATAATTTCTCCATAATTTTAAAGGTTTAAATTGATTTATTTCCTTCCCTTTTACTCATAATATCCCCAATAATTATCTCTCAAATTATTATTGTGGTGATTTGGTCATTTAATTTCTATATTTATGCCAAAATATGGTTAAAATATTTTTTATGCATTTTTATAATTGCATTTTATATTTTTAAAGCTAAAATTGCATATAATTGCAATAATAGCCCTGTTAATGTATAATTACATTTATATGCATAAAATTGACCTTCTATATTTTTAAAATGTTAAATATATATTTTAAATCATTTTACTATACAAAATTATTTTCCAAAAATTATCTGTTATTTATTATAAACCATATAGGGGAAAATTGGCTATTTAAAATATAGCCAGATTTGCATTTCAATTTTAGCCAAATTTAAACTCAACCCCTGCCCAATTCCTAATTAGACTACTCGACCCAAACCCTAAACCCGCCTACCCGACCCAACACCAATTAAATCCTGGCCATTGATCTGAGAGGTCAACGACCCGTATTAGCCCTTAACCTTTTTAATCCTAAATGACCCTAACCCAATCTCATTCTCCCAAATCCGCCACCTCTGTATTCTCTTATCTCCTATCCTCTCTCAGCAACCCAACCAAATCCTAGCCCCTTTAGCCGCCAACCTGCCTTCTCCGGTCTTCTCCGATGATCTCCTATCAACTTATAAGCCTTCAATGGCTCCTCTAATGCTATGCTTGCCTTCTCTAAGGTCTTCAAGGGCCCAGGGCCACGCCGACTTGCACCTGGGGTTTGTCACTTGTTTGTTCTTGGCTACTCCGGTATGATTTCGAGCAAAATCACGTTGTATTTGTTTCGATCTTTGGGATTCTGGACAGGTTCTTTCATCTCCATTTGGGTTTCTTCTAAAACCCTAATCTCTGCCTACATCTCTTAGATTTGTACAATTTTAAAACGATTTGAGTTGGGTTTTTTAGTGTTTTACACTGTTCTTGGAACGCTTTTACAAGAATCATCAATTTCAAAGTATTTTCACCTTCTTCTAAAATTAGGGTTTCGGAACTTCTTCTAAAACTTTGTTTAAACTGATTCTTTATGTTTAAACTCCTATCTCTTGCATATTTCGACTGATTCTATGATTTTACTACCTTTTCAACTCGCCTATGTTGAAAGCCCTAATTTTCTAAAGTTCTCCGTTTGGTTATGTGTATTAGCATGACTACTCGTTTCTTGTTTGAGTTTCTGTGACTACCTTGCCTCAAATGTTTTTCTATTGAGTTTCTTATGCTTAACTTATATCACCTTTGTATGCTTATGTTCATCTTGATTGTTCAGACTTGCCTCTTTCTATTGATACTGTTTAACCTGTATGTTTGTTATGACTGGTTATTCTTATCTTACTCTATTTATATGCTGAATACTGAATCATGACTTCCTCTTTGATTGATTCTGGAGTCCCTATTTTATGGTTTGATTGAAAGACCTTCCTATAAACCCTCAATTTCTACTTCTTCTATTCAAATTAACTGATTCGCCTACCTTATCTACTGTGGTACTTTATTCTTACTGACTATTTCCTTAATTAGAGTTTTCTGAACTTAGCCCTTGTTTACCCTATACTTACTGAATTTGATTCTTTCCGTCATACACTGATTTCTTTCCTTATATGCTACTTGTTCTTACCGTTTGAATTGATTCCCTTAACTTAAAGGAGTACTTGTCCTGATTTTGCTCTAATTTGTTCTGAGTTCCATAATTACTATGCTACTATGATTCTTGCCTTATTTTACCTAATTTTCGAACTACTATATATACATACTCTCTCATTAACACAAACACGAACATTTTGGTTCAAAATCACTCTCTCTCACACTTAAACTTTCTGCTCTCTCTTTTATGCTACTTGCTATTATTCTGAGTTAGTCGGCTGCAAGCCAAGGCTAACTATTGCGCTCTCCTACTCCTTCACTTTAGTTTACTGTCTTCTTTACGGGTATGTTCTAATTTCAATTCAAGTTCCAAAAGCAATATGGTTCTTTTATTGCTTCAGTTCTTCCTTTTTCTATTTTGCTTTTACTTATGGTTTTGTTGTGAAACTTGCAGTTAATATGATTGCAAGATTAGCATGTCATGTACTCCCATTCCTTACCTCTTTGTAGTTTGTCTCCATGTGATTTTTCTCTATTTGGTTTCTGGTATGAGTCTCCTTTTGAAGTAGTCTGCACTCCTAAACTTGTATGGTTCTGGGATTGACCTGAAATCAAGTGGATCCTATACTAAACCCCCTTAGGCATTGCTGGTTCTCTGACTATGTCTGATCAGTTGTGTATGAGCATGTCTATACCAATTCCTAAGACCTTTGCTTGTTATGTGCTTACAATCATGTGTTCTATGTATCCCCAATCTCCATCACCCCATGTGTGTAGGTTTGTTCCTTCTGTTATGGTCCTGTGAGTATTGCTGATGTGGTTTTGGACTCCATGTTTGATTTACTGTTGTCTAATCATGTAACTCTCTCTTTTCAAAATGGTTTTACTGCATGACTCCCTCTTTTACTCCACAAACTATTTCCAGCAAATCTCTTTTAATACTATTTTCCTACTGAAACCTTTCAAACTATGTCAAGCACTCTCACCCTACTCCTAGGTCACTAGGTTCTGCACCCTCCAGTATGTGTACTGCCTTGGGATCCTCTTGAGAACCCTCTAAACTCTGGCATACTGAGGCTGGCCATTCCACACTGCACTTACTCAAGTTGGTTACCAAGTCTAGGTGTAAGCATTGACCGGGATCCTTGAGATCCTTAGGGAACTTTGATGCACCTAGACAATGATTGCTGCCTATGGAAGTTGGGCATTTGAGGCTATTGGAGGCTTTGGATATCTTGGCCTATTTGTAGGCTCCCTATAGAACAACTTCTTATCTTTATTATCTACTTATGTAATTCATTCATATGGTTTGTAATAACTTGTAAACGAATATTGGGGTAACTAGTGAAAAGGGTGGGTAGTTACATGTTTGTGGGGTAATGCGGGTAGAAACCATGCCTATATGACTTTATATTTTTTCCTTACCATGCTAGAAATCATGTCTATAGGTCACAAGTGATTCCTTAATAGAAATCATGCTTATAGGTCTTAAAACCAACTTCACAAGTAGATACCATGCATATAGGATACAACATCTGTCATAACAAATGTTTACATGTGTTTTTTTTATTTGTCATCATGCCTGCAAAGTTTCTGAAGTCAGTATTGAATAACTAGATATCATGCCTATAGGGGACAACACCAGAAATTCTACCTATTTAGTTTAAATAAATCAATCCAATCCACATTTAGTTCGCTTCGAAACTAGTTTAATGAATGGTTTATTTTTCCCTGAAACAAGTTCTTTAAAAAACTGCCTTGATCTATCATTATACAACATGCATATAGGGATTAAAGAGTTTGTTTTAAAATTTGCACTATTTTACTATATAAACACAATTATTAGTGTTCCGTGTAGGCAAGCCTATAAGGTGTTTTCAAAATCTTGCAACTGTGAAACTGTTTCTGTGATTTAACATCATTCTGATCTTTTAAAACAGGCTTAATAAATAAGTAGGCAAACTGTTTGGGCCATAACTTCTGAGTTTATAAAATCAACTACCTGTCTTCTGTGTCTTGATATTTACTTAGACATCATGCCTTAGGATACTATTTAAAAAGACCCTTATTTGTGCTTGAGTCGTGCTGTTTATGTGTATTGTTTGAGAAGGTAAATTTGAGCCTTTAATTGCTCCTTTTTATCTTATGTGATAAAGTCCTAATTGTTCTTGCCTGTCACCTTAGTAATTTCACCTTTAAAACCTTAGGGGTATGTCTAGAACCACCTATAGGTAGAGGTCCTAAATCCCTCCAGGACCATTAAGAAGGGACGGGTAATAGCACGCAATAGAGATCGCTCACCAACACTCACTCTAAATGACCACTAGGGGGATGAGAAGGGTAGATATGGGATATGATAACTACGCACTAATGTCACATGTAGCCCCTTATTGAGGAGTGTTTACTGGACATTATATTGGGTGATCCTGTAGGCTAACCAACCTAGGACTCCGCCTTTTCAAAATTCCTTTTTGTTTAAGACTTTGTTTTATACAACTTGTCCAAAACCTTTGTCTTATTATTTGAGTTATACAAATATGCCTTATTTGGAATTATTTGTTTCAAGTATTTACTTGGACTAATTTGTGAATATAAGTTCGGCCGGGACCCATAGTTGTGGACCAAGAGGGGTGCCTAACACCTTTCCCTCGAGGTCATCTCGAGCAAAAACTCTAATCTCTGGTAATGCAAACTAATTCAAGAGTTAATCAATCTAGGTGCCCTAATGCACCATAACTCGTTTGGTGGCAACTCTTCAAACACCCAATTCCCAAGAGGAAAGGAGTTATTCCCCCCCCCCCCCATGAATGTCGAAACTCGGACTTCTCTCTCTCCGCGGAGGGAAAAAAGGGGACGCGATAGCATGGCGACTCTACTGGGGATATCTTTAGGCTCTTACCATAACGAACTTATCTTTTTACTAATTAGTCCAAGCATGCTTTATCCCGTACCCTTCTCCCTTATTTGAATTTAACTGTCCATTTGTTAAGCATTTATGGTTCTTTATCTCTGAAACTGACTTATCTCTTTGTTTTCTTTTTCCTGTAACTGTCTTTCAATTATTTAAATGTTGTATTTATTTTTCCTACGTGAAAGTACTTGACTACATGTTATTAATTTCTGCATAAATCATGCTCCGCATCATATTCCACTCGTGCGTATCAAATCCTATAGCAACGCTTTAATGAGTGGTTGCGCTCTTACTATTTACTGCCATTAAATTTGTAAAGGCTTATTTGTGGTAAAACCAGTCGATCAGCGGTGCAGTCGACGGTTCCGTGCCTTCCCCTTCGAGTTATCCGCTTGAGGGTGCCAGTCTAAAACCCCATGGAAACCTTACTCTGGTTAAAATTATGCATGCATCACGGTCAAACCTAGTCGGATCAGTTATTTTATTCATATAATGATCCTTAAGATAAGCCTTATCCAAAGTCCATCGGGTTTTCCATAATCCCAACGGACACATCCATGTTTTTTGCATTAATTTGGAGAACTAAATGCCGATATGTTGATCATAAATGTATAAATAGTCGATTTCGGTGGGGGTAAGGTCTAACCTTTTTGTTTTGTAGAAAATGAGGCACGAGATCCCCAGATTCGATATGGTTAGCAATATCCCACCATTGCTGCTAGATTGGTGGGATGACCTTTACTCAAGTGACAAGAAACATGTGAGAAGATACCTGGGTAACATGCCTTCCTTGCTAGATATTGAGCCAAACAACAAGTTGATCCAGGCTGCCACTTTATTCTGGGATAGTGAAAGAGTTGTGATTCGTTTCGGCAACATAGAAATGACACCGCTTCTAGAGGAAATTGGAGGGCTTGCAGGGTTGACTTGGGATAGTCCCGGGCTATTGGTACTAGAAAATCGTACGGGCAGGTGATTTTTGATGATGATGGGGCTGAAGAAGAATGTCGACCTAGTGTCCTTGAAGGAATCCTACATACCTTTCGAATACCTATATGAGAGGTATGGCCATAGCAAGTCTTTCCGCACTTACCATGATGAGATCTCTCTCACTTCTCTGGGTCACATCCATCGTAGAGTATTTGTATTCATTGTGTGCTTTCTAGGCCTGATAGTGTTCCCAATGAAAAAAGGAAGAATCCACACTAGGTTGGCCATGGTCGCCAAGACTGATGGAAGGGATTAATGGACAGACATATACCATAGTCCCCATGATCATAGCCGACATCTACAGGGCTCTGGAGCACTGTCAAAGAAGGGTCAAGCATTTCGAGGGTTGTAATTTGTTGCTGCAGTTATGGTTGCTGGAGCATTTCCAAAAGGGTCACTATCGTCAAGAATTTCCGCAAAAGGCTTGGAACGGCCATATTGCCTTCCATCACCCTAAGTAGATAACTTACATTCCAGACAGATTTGCTCAGCCAGAAAGCGCCAGAGAATGGGTAGAGTTCTTCGACAATCTGACTGAGGAACAGGTGTAGTGGATGTTCGAATGGTTCCCAACAAACGAGTTTATTATCAGGACCAGGGATGCTCCGCACTTGGTGTTGATCGGGTTGAGAGGGATATACCCATATGTCCTTATGCGAGTTATGAGGCAAGCAGACAAAAAATAGGTTGTACCAAGGGTTGTCAAGATGAGTCATTTCAGGGCGGACTTCCAAGACGACGATGTCCCTTACAAGTGCCAAGCTCAACACATGTGGCACTGCAAAATCATTTTGGAGAAAAGCACCGTCGAGCCAGAAAGGTATCATGCAGGGTGCGAGCCTCTCTACTCGGTGTGGTTGGAGGAAAATCTAAAAGGAATGGTGACACCAAGGACCGGTCAGGGAACAGAATCATAGATGAGGAAGCTGAAGCTCAAGTCAAATACAACAGGCTACACAAGAGGGTCCACGACTTTGAGAATGAGCAGGGAAATACATGAGAGAAATGTGAGGTTGATAGAGGAGTGGAAAGAGATGGAAATCACTTTCAACAGGAAAGTGGAATATCTGGAGCGAGGAATAGTGGAGCTGGAAGGCAAAGTCATAAAGAGGATTGAAAATTGCCAGAACGCTGAAGGAGCTGAAGGAAGACATCTGGCCAGAGCCTACTTACTGCACGAGCTGGGGGATCTATATGATGGAGTCCGGAAGATCGAATATGGGGAAGGTCCTTCTGGAACCAAATAGGCTAGATTTACTTGCTTTTCCTAAAAATGTAATAAGGCCAAGGGCCAAGTAATGGCTTATTTTATTACAATCTTAGTGTTGTTTTGGGATTCGTCTATTTTTATATTATGAAATGAAGCATTTATTGGCATTAAAAGTTCTCCAAGTTTATTTGTCGCTAGGACTACCTCGGGCATAACGAGGCTCCCAAATTAAGACCCGAATTTATATTTCCGCAATATGTGTTTAAATACTTCAAACATTTCAGAATCCTCATTGACTTGTTACCTTTTTGTTTTTGCTTATTTTTATTGTTATTCCCATCCCCTTAGGTTGGTTCACTCATACTGGCCTCATCAGCGTATCATGCCAGATCCAGAGGCCCTCCACCTCCTCCTCCTCCTCCTCCAAGCAACACAAAAGTCAAAGGAATGACAAAAATGGACGACTTAAGTGGTATCCGAAAGGAAAATATTGAGAATGCAGAGACTTCAGATGGTCGTAGTACTCCAGCCCCAAATGATCTGGTTTTGAGACTGGAGCAAAAGATACTTTAATTGGAAGGAGAACTTGAGTAGGTTCGCAGCTTGGTAAACTTGACACTTACCCTGAATGTACCCGATATCCACCAACAAGACACAAAGAACCTAACACCTCCTCAGAACACAAAAAACCAACAGCTACAAAATCCTACCGCACCAAATCAATACGCAACTCCACCCCAAAATATCAAACCACCGCCAATACCAACTCCACCACAACATCATCATCAACCAATTCAGTACCCACCAACCACCACTTACCACACTCCCAAAAACACACCGCCACTCATTCCCGATCCCCAAAACTCCACCAATGACCATCACTATACCCAAGTTCCTGGCATATATTAAAGCAACCCTATCTACGTGGAAACTATACCTCATTCTACCCAACCAATCTCCTGTGCACCGGAATCCTCCGTGAAGGACCTACTCATTAAGAACATAGCTGAAGAACTCAAGAAGTTAGCAAGCCGAGTTCAAGGTGTTGAAGGCAACAAAGGAATAAAGGGTTTGAACTATGAAGATCTGTGCATACAGCCGGATGTCGAACTGCCACAGGGGTACAAACCTCCCATGTTCGAAATGTTCGATAGTACAGGTGATCCCAGGGTTCATCTAAGGACCTATTGTGACAAGCTTGTCAGGGTCGGGAATGATGAAAAGATCTGGATGAAGCTCTTTATGAGAAGCCTTACTGGGGATGCTTTGTCTTGGTATATCGGTCAAAATCCCAAGAAATGGTCCAATTGGGTAAGCATGGCATCAAATTTCATGGACCGGTTTAGGTTCAACACAGAGAATGCACCGAATGTCTTCTACATTCAGAATCTTAAAAAGAAACCTACTGAGACTTTCTGTGAGTACGCTACTCATTAGAGGTCGGAAGAAGCCAAGGTCAGGCCCGCTTTGGATGAAGAACAGATGAATAAATTCTTCGTCGGGGCATAGGATCCACAATATTATGAGAGGTTGATGGTTATCAAAAATCACAAGTTCTCTGACATCATTAAACTCGGAGAAAGAATCGAAGAAGGAACCAAGAGTGGGATGATAACGAACTTCGAGGCACTACAAGCCACGAATAAGGCACTACAATCAGGTAGCATATCGAAGAAGAGAGATGTTGGGCAGTAATGGTGGCCCAAGGCCCAAAATCTCCACTAACCTATCAAACACCTCCACCCACATATCAAACACCTCCACCTCTATATCAAACACCTCTATCCACATATCAAGCATCACCAACTACATATCAACCTTCATCTCCCAAATATTCCCAACCAGCCACTGTCCATCACACCTATAACTCCCAACCATCCCACTACCAATCACCACCAGCTCACCAAAATTATCCAAGACCAAGACCCAACTTCGACCGCAAGCCACTCAGACAATACACAGCCATTGCTGAGCCCATCGACATGGTTGAAAGCCGCAGGTTACGTCACTCTTATTCCCACTGTGGCATTAGAAAATCCATCCCAATGTGTCAATCCAAACAAAACTTGTGCATACTATTCCGGTATGAAGGGGCACACCACTGCTGAGTGCCAAACATTAAGGATAAGATCCAGACACTAATTGCCAACAAGGTCATAGATGCAAAGGAAGTCACACCTAATGTCCGCAACAATCGCCTCCCTGATCACAGAGGTGATGGTATACATGTGATAGAGACAAATGAATAATGGGACCCAGAAGGGTCGATCGGACTTATTCGAGAAGGTGGTGACTTTAGGGTTGCATTCACACTTACTCCTATTTTGGTTCACACTCATGCACCAATTGAGGTTAAAGTAACGACATCAGTTCCATTCGAGGTGGAAGTAGCTCTGCCTGCAGCCACCTCCGCTCCATTTGAAGTAGAAGTGGTCACACCTTTTACTGTGACAGTATCAACCATACCCTCATTCAACTCAAAAAGCAATACCCTGGGATTATGTTGCCGAGGCTCGGCGAAAAGGGAAGGCCAAGATAGAGGAATCTGACGCTGCAGAAGGAATGACTAGAACCGGAAGAGTCTATACACCTGAACACTTGGGAGGTTCAAGTAAGGAGGCCCTACTCAGATATCTATCCTATCACTATTGCAGAATTCAGAGGCACACAAGAACCCTTTGATAAAAGTACTGAGCGAGGCTTATGTACCCAATAACATCACTAGTGGAGAAATGGCCAACATGGTTGGGAAAGTACTAGAAAGTCATAAGATCATCTTTCATGAGGATGAGCTACCACCTGAGGGGCTGAATCACAATCGAGCATTGCATATTACGGTGCAATTTGAATACAAGTTCATTGCCAGTGTCTTGGTTGATAGAGGTTTGAGCCTAAATATTTGTCCATTGGACACTCCGAGAAGGTTGGACAAAGTTTTCCATTAGATACGGTTAGGAAGCATGAATGTGAAGGCCTTCGATGGGTCCAGAGGGCCACGATCAGGGAAATCAATCTTCGCTTGCAGATGGGTCCAACTTGGTTCGACATTGAATTTCAGGTGCTTGACATACCAGCCTCATTCTATTGGGCCGACCATGGATCCATGACACTGGAGCTGTGCCTTCCACACTACATCAAGCCGTGAAATTCAAATGGAACCATCAGGAGGTGATCACCCACGGAGATGGGAGTAACCCCATTTAGACTAGTCAAACCATCCCGGCCATTGGACATAAAAGAAGGCTAGGAGGGGAAACCTATCATCACATGGAACGGGTCAATGCCGTCGAAAAGGATTAGTGGTAGAGTAATAAAATAGAAAGCATACTAGCATGATCCATATATGAACCCGGCAAAGGGTTGGGAAGGAACCTCCAAGGTATCACCAAACCAATACGGTTGAAAAATAATGGTACCACCTTTGGGCTCGGATACCAGTATACATGTTAAGAGTACAGTGATTGGTCGCCTCCATGGCGTGGACCATATTACCCTCTTGAGCAACCGGTGCCACGTTTGGAACAAGCTTTTCATCAGACTAACACAATATGGGAAACTGCAGAGGAAGAAGCACTCACTGGGTTGAAGAATTTGTTCTTGGAGGATGAGGACATGGATGGTGGTACAACAATTAAGGAGGATGGAGGAAGAAGGCCTCACTATTCAGACTATGGCAAAGGGAGTTGTTCTCAAAAATTGGACCGCCACACCATCCCGAGCCCGCCGAGTCCCTGGCATTATTATTACTTTCCCTGATGAACCAGTGACTGTGACATGCAATGAGGCAACACAATATGAGAATAGTGACACAGAGGGGGAAGATGATATACCCAAGGAAATTGTCAAGAAGGTTGAGAATTTTGAGAACAAGACTAAGTCCAACATGGACAAAACAAAAGCAGTAAATTTGGGAGATGTCGAGACCATCAAGGAGACTCGCATCAGCATTCACTTGTCACCCACAGAGAAGGATGAGTACATTCGGTTCCTAAAAGAATATGAGGACATTTTTGCATGGTCATATGATGACATGACCGATTTGAGCACTTCCATAGTGGCTCACAAGTTGCCTATTAATCCCATGTGTCTGCCAGTAAAACAGAAACTTAGAAAGTTCAAACTAGACATGAGCCTAAAAATCAAGGAGGAAGTTACCAAGCAGATCAAAGCCAAAGTTCTCAGGGCGGTTGAATATCCAACCTGGTTATCTAACATTGTGCCAGTTCCGAAGAAACACGTGAAGGTCAGAGTATGTGTTGACTATCGAGATTTAAATAGAGCAAGTCACAAGGACGACTTTCCACTGCCGAATATACATATCCTGATCGATACTATGCCAAGCATGAACTCAGATCCTTTGTCGATTGCTTCGTAGGTTATCACCAGATTTGGATGGATGAAGAAGATGCAGAGAAGACAACTTTTATTACACTATGGGGTGTATACTATTACAAGATGATGCCATTTGGTCTGAAGAATGCTGGGGCTACTTACATGAGATCCATGACAACCATCTTCCATGACATGATAAATAAGGAGATAGAGGTGTATGTGGACGACGTCATTATCAAATCCAAGAAGGTCGTAGATCACATAGCGGACTTTAGGAAGTTATCGACAAGCTAAGGCAGTACAATTTGAAATTGAACCCGCAAAGTGTGCATTCGGGGTTCCCGCAGGAAAATTACTAGGATTCATCGTCAGTCATCGAGGGATCGAACTGGATCCGTCTAAAGACAAAGCTATTCGGGAGTTACCACCACCTAAGAGCAAAAAGGATGTGATGAGCTTCCTAGGACGTCTCAACTATATCAGTCGCTTCATAGCACAGTCCACAGTCATATATTAACCCATCTTCAAGATGCTAAGAAAGGATGCCGAAACAAGCTGGACCGAGGATTGTCAGAAAGCTTTTGACAAGATCAAGGAGTACTTGTCCTCACCGATAGTTCTGGTCCCGCCAAAACCAGGACGACCTTTGCTACTTTATCTATTCGTATTAGATGGAGCCTTCGGATGTGTTTTGGGAAACATGACGAGACAGGGAGAAAGGAGTAGGCCATATATTACTTGAGCAAGAAGTTCACACCTTATGAAGCACGGTATTCGCTGCTTGAACGCACTTGCTGTGCTTTGACCTGGACAGCCCAAAAATTGAGGCATTACTTCTGTGCCTACACTACCTACCTCATATCTAGGATGGATCCCCTAAAGTACATATTTCAGAAACCCATGCCTATTGGGAAGTTGGCTAAATAGAAGATACTACTAAGTGAGTTCAATATCGTCTATGTAACTCAAAAGGCGGTCAAGGGACAAACATTGGCAGATCACCTTGCTGAAAATCCGGTGGGAGGAGAATACGAACCCTTGAAAATGTATTTTCCTGGATGAAGAAGTATCATTTGTAGAAGAAGACATTACCGAAGCATATGACGGTTGGAGGATGTTCTTTGATGGAGCCGCAAATTTCAAAGGAGTGGGCATTGGAGCAGTTTTGGTATTAGAAATGGGTCAGCATTATTCGGTAGCTGCTAAACTCAGATTTCCCTGCACCAACAACATGGCAGTCGACATGAACATTTAGGAGCTGTTGGTAATCGGTGATTCAGATTTGCTTGTGCACCAAGTACAAGGAGAGTGTGCCACCAAGAATTCCAAGATATTATCATATCTGCACCATGTGCAGGAATTGAGAAAGAGGTTTACAAAGATAGAATTCTGACATGTGCCCAGAATTCGGAATGAGTTTGGAGATGCATTGGCCACTTTGTCATCCATGATACAACATCGAGATAAGAACTACATTGATCTCATTTCGGTGAGGATCCATAATCAGCCGACATATTGTACACATGCAGATGGAAATCCCTGGTTCCATGACATCAAAGAATACTTATCAAAAGGAGAATACCCGGAGCAAGAAATCACACTAAAAACGCACACTCCGAAGATTGTCAAATCACTTCTTTCACAGTGGAGGAAACTTATACAGAAGAACTCCTGATCTGGGTTTACTAAGATGTGTCGACGAAAAGGAAGCTTCTAAGCTACTTGAGGATGTGCATGCTGGGACCTGTGGACCACACATGAATGGTTTCGTCTTGGCTAAGAAGATACTCAGGGTCAGTTACTTCTGGATGACCATGGAGACAGATTGCATCCAGTATGTCCTCAAATGCTTTTAATGTCAAGTGCATGCAGATATGATAAATGTGTCACCAAACGAGCTCAATGCAACAAGCTCACCTTGGCCATTCGCCGCCTAGGGAATGGATGTCATTGATCCGATCGAGCCCACTACTTCAAATGGACACAGGTTTATTCTGGTAGCCATTGATTACTTCACAAAATGGGTAGAGGCTGCGTCCTACCAAGCTGTAACCAAGAAAGTCGTCGCAGATTTCGTCAAGGATCAAATTGTTTGCCGATTCAGTATTCTCGAATCCATTGTTACTGTTAATGCCACCAATCCCAATAGTGATCTGATGAAAGCTATGTGTGAAACTTTCAAAATCAAGCACAAGCATTCCACAGCCTATAGACCTCAGATGAATGGAGTCGTAAAAGCCGCCAACAAAAACATTAAGAAGATACTAAGGAAAATGGTAGAGAACCACAAACAGTGACATGAGAAGTTACCCTTTGCTCTGTTAGGGTACCGCACCACGGTTCGCACATCAACCGGGGCAACTCCCTACATATTGGTTTATGGTACCGAGGCTGTCATCCCAGCCGAGGTGGATATTCCTTCTTTAAGAGTCATACAGGAAACTGAACTCAGCGATGCAGAATGGGTAAGGAGATGCTATGAACAATTGGCCCTTATCAATCGAAAGAGAATGAACGTAGTGTGTCACGACCAACTTTATCAGAACAGAATGTCTAGAGCTTTCAACAAAAGAGTCAAACCAAGACAGTTCGCACCAGGGTAGCTGGTATTGAAGAAAATCTTCCCACACCAAGACGGAAGCCAAAGGGAAATTATCTCCCAACTGGCAAGGTCCATACATGGTTCACAGGGTGGTGACAATAGGAGCACTCATACTTGCAGAAATGGATGGAGAAGTCTGGCCAACACCGATCAATTCAGATACAGTCAAGAGATACTATGCTTAGATACTTTACATTTCTTCATTTGATGTAATTGAATTACGCTTGACTTGATTCCCATTTAAGAGGGGATACGTAGGCAGCCTTATGGGTTCGGTCATATCATAATAAAATTTTCATTTTCCCCCAAGCTCGGAAACTGAGGCAAAATTTTGAGGAGGACCCTCAAAATTTCGGAGCAAGTCCAGCCAACTGCATCGCATGCCAGGAAGTCAGTAATCTGTCAAGAACTCGGGCAGAATTTTGAGAAGAATTTTCAAAATTTCGGAGAAGGTTCAGTAGGGTCCGTCATCCGCAGACAATCAAAGATCACCTACCAAACTGGAGCAGAATTTTGAGGAGGACCCTTAAAATTCCAATATGAGATAGCTGCAATGCCTTTGAGACGTGTTATAGTCACTAGTTCATCAAAATTACTTAATATATCAATATGTTTCCAAAATATCTCTATTTGTTTATGAATGATTGCATATTTTCGAAAACTCTATTTTTGTAATGGTCAGGTGTCGCCCAGGAGAACTTGAAAGGCTTCTAGGATGGAGCGAAGCAAAGCCAGCCGGCAGGAGCAAGAACCAACCTCCCCCACAAAACTTATAACTTTTCTTTGAACGCAGGTACATTTGATGTAACAATAGCACTCGCAAACATGTATACACAAAGCAAATTCACTATCCAACCGGCCATCGGACACCAAATACATCTCCAGCTAAGACATATACTACTCTTATTTGTTGCTCGCTCTTTGCATGGGACTAATCCCTCTCTCCCATATTTGCATGAGGCTAATACTTGCCTCTCCATTTGCATGAGGCTAATCCCTACCTCCCTACTTGCATAAGTCTAATCCCTACCTCCCTACTTGCATGAGTCTAATCATTGACTCTATTTGAATGAGGCTAATCCTTACCTCCCTATTTGCATGAGGCTAATCCTTGCCTCCATACCTGCATGAGGCTAATCCCTGCCTCTCCATTTGCATGAGGCTAATCCCTGCCTCCCTATCTGCATGAGTCTAATCCTTGACTCCCTATTTGCATGAGTCTAATCCTTGACTTCATCTTGCGTGAGGCTAATCCTTGCCTCCCTATTTGCATGAGTCTAATCCTTGATTCCATATTTGCATGAGTCTAATCCTTGACTCCATGAGGATAATCCTTGCCTCCCCATTTGCATGAGGCTAACCCCTATCTCCCTACTTGCATGAGTCTAATCCCTGCCTCTCTATTTGCATAAGGCTAATCCTTGCCTCCCCATTTGCATGAGGCTAATCCCTGCCTCCCTACTTGCATGAGTCTAATCCTTGACACCCCACTTGCATACGTCTAATCCTTGACTCTATAATTGCATGAGGCTAATCCCTGTCTCCCAATTTGCATGAGGCTAATCCCTGCCTACCCCATCTGCATAAGGCTAATCACTGCCTTCTTATCTGCAGGAGTCTAATCCTTGACTCCCTATTTGCATGAGTATAATCCTTGACTCCATGAGGCTAATCCTTGCCTCCCCATTTGCATGAGCCTAATCCTTGCCAGTGGGTAATAAGAATTGTCTTGTTAATATCATATTATTGCATATCATGGGCTAAAATATCGCCTATCTATCCAAAGGCATCATAGTCTAAAGGCATCATCCTCATAGTTGGAAGACACCATGCCATGACCTGAGGATCTCTCAAATCTGCATATCATTATTCAAAGGCGTCATGGTTCGAAGGAACTATTGCCATGGCTTGAGAACATCATTTCACGGCCTGTGAATCCCTCACTAAACAATCCATGGCCCAGGACGTCATCGTTAACCGTCCAAAGACAACTTTCATGGTCCAAAGTGAATCTGCATCATGTTTAAATTCTCGCAAATATGTTTGTAGAAACTTTTATATGTAGGTAACCAGTAAGCAACCGCTATCCTAGTAGGCGATCTCGCTCCAGTTCTTTCAACTATCCTGAGCTTTAACCGCTCACCGTAGCCGCTTAAGCATCGCATGTTCGTTCTTGCGGCATATTCCGCAGGTAAACCCAGAACTACACATGGCCTGATTCCTATAAAACTATGTAGGTAGCTTGAAGACCAGAGTTCGCCTCTATCTTTCAAAACATCCCATCCGGTCAAAATTGGCCATCATTTCTTTACCCGAAAACTCTTTCATCCTTCTCTGGTAAAGAGGGGCAGATGTTGATACCCAATTTTTTCCTATATATTTTAATATGCATAAATACTTTCAAAATAGCATATATAAGCATGCATAAGGTTTTTATAATTTTTCCATAATTTTAAAGATTTAAACTGATTTATTTGCTTCCCTTTTACTCATAATATCCCCAATAATTATTTCTCAAATTATTGTTGTGGTGATTTAGTCATTTAATTTCAATATTTATGCTAAAATATGGTTAAAATATTTTTTATGCATTTTTATAATTGCATTTTGTATTTTTAAAGCTAAAATTGCATATAATTGCAATAATAGCCCTGTTAATATATAATTACATTTATATGCATAAAATTGACCTTCTATATTTTTAAAATATTAAATATATATGTTAAATCATTTTAGTATACAAAATTATTTTCCAAAAATTATCTGTTATTTATTATAAATTATATAGGGGAAAATTGGCTATTTAAAATATAGCCAGATTTGCATTTCAATTTTAACCAAAATTAAACCCAACCATGCCCAATTCCTAGTCAGACTACCCGACCTAAACCCTCAACCCGCCTATCCGACCCAGCTCCAATTAAATCCTGGCCGTTGATTTCAGAGATCAACGACCCGTATTAGCCCTTACCTTTTTTAATCCTAAACGACCCTAACCCTATCTCATTCTCCCAAATCCGCCGCCTCTGTATTCTCTCATCTGCTCTCCTCTCTCAGCAACCCAACCAAACCTTAGCCCCTTTAGTCGCCGACCTCCCTTCTCCGGTCTTCTTCGGTGATCTCCCATCAACTCCTAATCCTCCAATGGCTCCTCTAATGCTATGCTTGCCTTCTCTAAGATCTTCAAGGGCCCAAGGCCACGCCGACTTGCACCTAGGGTTCACCACTTATCTATTCTTGGCTACTCCGGTGAGATTTCGAGCAAAATCACACTGTATTTGTTATGATCTTTAGGATTCTAGATAGGTTCTTTCATATCCATTTGGGTTTCATTTGAAACCCTAATTTCTGCCTACATCTCTTAGATCTATACAATTTTAAATTATTTTGAGTTAGTTTCTTTAGTGTTTTACACTGTTCTTGGAACTCTTTTACAAGAATTGTCGATTTCAAAGTGTTTTCACCTTCTTCTAAAATTAGGGTTTTGGAACTACTTCTAAAACTTTGTTTAAACTGATTCTTTATGTTTAAACTCCTATCTCTTGCATATTTTGACTGATTGTATGATTTTACTATCTTTTCAACTTGCCTATGTTGAAAGCCCTAATTTTCTAGAGTTCTCCGTTTGGTTCTGTGTATTAGCATGACTGTTCGTTTCTTGTTTGAGTTTCTGTGACTACCTTGCCTCGAATGTGTTTCTACTGAGTTTTTTATGCCTAACTTATATCACGTCTGTATGCTTCTGTTCATCTTGATTGTTCAGACTTGCCTCTTTCTATCGATACTATTTAACCCGCATGTTTGCTATGTTTGGTTATTCTTATCTTACTCTATTTATATGCTGAATACTGAATCATGACTTCCTCTTTGATTGATTTTGGACTCCCTATTTTATGGTTTGATTGAAAGACCTTCCATTAAACTCTCAATTCCTACCTCTTCTATTCAGTTTAACCGATTCGCCTACCTTGTCTATTGTGGTACTCTATTCTTACTGACTATTTCCTTAATTAGAGTTTTTTGAACATAGCCCTAATTGTTTATCCTATACTTACTGAATTTGATTCTTTCCTTATTAGTCATACACTGATATCTTTCCTTATACGCTACTTATTCTTACCGTTTGAATTGATTCCATTAACTTAAGGGAGTACTTGTCCATATTTTGCTCTAATTTTTTCTGAGTTCCATAATTACTATGCTACTATGATTCTTACCTTATTTTACCTAATTTTCGAACTACTATATATATATACATACTCTCTCATTAACACAAACGCGAACACTTTGGTTCAAAAGCTCTCTCTCTCACACTAAAACTTTCTGCCCTCTCTTTTGTGCTACTTGCTATTATTCTGAGTTTGCCGGCTGCAAGCCAAAGCTAACTATTGTGCTCTCCTGCTCCTTCACTCTTGTTTATTGTCTTCTTTACTGGTATATTCTAATTTCAATTCAAGTTCTAAAAGCAATATGGTTCTTTTATTGTTTCAGTTCATCCTGTTTCTAGTTTGTCTGAGCATGTCTGTACCAATTCCTAAGACCTTTGCTTGTTATGTGTTTTCAATCATGTGTTCTATGTATCCCCAATCCCCATCACCCCATGTGTGTAGGTTTATTCCTTCTGTTATGCTCCTGCGGATATTGTTGATGTGGTTTTGGACTCCATGTTTGATTTACCGTTGTCTAATCATGTAACTCTCTCTTTTCAAAATGGTTTTACTGCATGACTCCCTCTTTTACTCCACAAACTATTTCTAGCAAATCTCTTTTAATACTATTTTCCTAATGAAACCTTTCAAACTATGTCAATCACTCTCACCCTACTCCTAAGTCACTAGGTTCTGCACCATCCAGTATGTGTCCTGCCTTGGGATCCTCTTGAGAACCTTCTAAACTCTGGCATACTGAGGCTGGCCATTCCACACTGCACTTACTCAATTTGGTTACCATGTCTAGGTGTAAGCATTGCCCGGGATCCTTGAGATCCTTGGGGAACTTTGATGCACCTAGATAATGATTACTGTTTATGGAAGTTGGGTATTTGAGGCTATTGGAGGCTTTGGATATATGGGCCTATTTGTAGGCTCTCTATACAACAACTTCTTATTTTTCTTATCTATTTATGTAATTCATTCATATGGTATGTAATAACTTGTAAACGAATATTGGGGTAATTAGTGAAATGGGTGGGTAGTTACATGTTTGTGGGGTAATGCGGGTAAAAACCATGCCTATAGGACTTTACATTTTTGCCTTACCATGTTAGAAATCATGCCTATAGGTCACAAGTGATTCCTTAATAGAAATCATGCTTATAGGTTTTAAAACCAACTTCACAAGTAGATGCCATGAATATAGGATCCAACTTCTGTCATAACAAGTGTTTACATGTGTTTTTTTATTTGTCATCATGCCTGCAAAGTTTTTGAAATCAGTATTGAATAACTAGATATCATGCCAATAGGGGACAATACCAGAAATTATGCTTGTTTAGTTTAAATAAATCAACCTAGTCCATATTAGTTCACTTCGAAACTAGTTTAATTAATGGTTTATTTTTTCTTAAAACAAGTTCTTTCAAAAACTGCCTTAATCTATCATTAGACAGCATGCCTATAGTGATTACAGAGTCTATTTTAAAATCTGCTCTATTTTACTATATAAACGTAGTTATCAGTATTCCGCGTAGGCAAGCCTATAAGGCGTTTTCAAAATTTTGCAACTCTGAAACAGTTTCTGTGATTTAACAACGTTCTGATCTTTTAAAACAAGCTTAATAAATCAGTAGGCAAACTGATAGGGCCATTACTTATGAGTTTATAAAATCAAGTACATGTCTTCTATGTCTTGATATTCACTTAGACATCATACCTTAGGATACTTTTAAAAAGACCCTTATTTGTGCTTGAGTCATGCTGTTTATGTGTATTGTTTAAGGAGGAAAATTTGAGCCTTTAATTGCTCTTTTTTATCTTATGTACTAAACTGCTAATTGTTCTTTCCTGTCGCCTTAGTATTTTTACCTTTAAAACCTTAGGGGTCTGTCTAGAACCACCTACAGGTAGAGGTCCTAAATCCCTCCAAGACCATTAAGAAGGGATGGGTAACAGCACGCAATAGAGATCGTTGACCAACACTCGCTCTAAATGACCACTAAGGGGATGGGAAGGGTAGATATGGGATATGATGACTATGCGCTAATGTCACGTGTAGCCCCTCATTGATGAGTGTTTACCGGACATTGTATGGGGTGATCCTATAGGCTAACCAACCTAGGACTCCCCCTTTTCAAAATTCCTTTTTGTTTAAGACTTTGTTCTATACAACTTGTCTAAAACCTTTGTCTTATTATTTGAGTTATACAAACATGCCTTATTTGTAATTATTTGTTTCAAGTATTTATTTGGACTAATTTGTGAATATAAGTTCGGTCGGGACCCATAGTTGTGCACTAAGATGGGTGCCTAACACCTTCCCCTCGAGGTCATCTCGAGCCCTTACCCTAATCTCTAGTAATGCAAAGCAATCCAAGAGTTAATCACTCTAGGTGCCCTAACGCACCTTAACCCGTTAGGTGGCGACTCTTCAAGTACCCAATACCCAAAAGGAAAGGAGTTATTACCCCCACCCCCCAACGAATGACGAAACCCGAACTTCTCTCTCTCCGCAGAGGGAAAAAAAGGGGTGCGACACCACCAATTCTGGTCCCACCAGAACCAGGACAACCTTTGTTACTCTATCTATCTTATTAGATGGAGCCTTCGGGTGTATTTTGGGACAACATGATGAGACAGGAAGGAAGGAGCAGGCCATATACTACCTGAGTAAGAAGTTCACACCTTACAAAGCATGGTACTCTCTGCTGGAATGCACTTGCTGTGCTTTGACTTGGACAACTCAGAAATTGAGGCACTACTTCTGCGCCTACACTACATACCTCATATCCAGGATGGACCCTCTGAAGTACATCTTTCAGAAACTCATGCCGATTGGGAAGTTGGCTAAGTGGCAAATACTACTAAGTGAGTTCGATATCGTCTACATAACTCAAAAGGCGGTCAAAGGACAAGCGCTGGCGGACCATTTCGCTGAAAATCTGGTGAGAGGAGCATAAGAACCTTTGAAAATATATTTTCCTGATGAAGAAGTATCGTTCGTAGGAGAAGACATTACCGAAGCATATGACGGTTGGAGGATGTTCTTTGATGGAGCCGCAAATTTCAAAGGAGTAGGCATTGGAGAAGTTTTGGTATCAGAAATGGGTCAACATTATCCGTATCTACCAAACTCAGATTTCCCTGCACCAACAACATGGAAGAGTATGAAGCCTGCATACTAGGACTCAACATGGTAGTCGACATGAACATTCAGGAGCTACTGGTAATCGGTGATTCAGATTTGCTTGTGCACCTAAGGAGAAGGGCCACCAAGAATTCCAAGATATTGCCATATCTGTACCATGTGCAAGAATTGAGAAAGAGGTTCACAAAGATAGAATTCCGACATGTGCCAAGATTTCAAAATGAGTTTGCCGATGCATTGACCACCTTGTCATCTATGATACAACATCCAAATAAGAATTATATTGATCCCATTCCGACGAAAATACATAATCAGCCAGCATATTGTGCTCATGTTGAAGAAGAAACGGACAGAAAGCCTTGGTTCCATGACATCAAGGAGTACTTATTAAAGGGAGAATATCCGGAGCATGCAAATCACACTCAGAAACCCACCCTCCGGAGATTGTCAAATCACTTCTTCCACAGTGGAGGAAACTTGTGCAGAAGAACTCCTGATTTGGGTTTACTAAGGTGTGTCGACGCAAAGGAAGCTTCTAAACTACTTGAAGATGTACATGCCGGGCCCTGTGGCCCGCACATGAGTGGTTTCGTCTTGGGTAAGAAGATACTCAGGGCGGGTTACTTTCGGATGACCATGGAGATAGATTGCATCTAGTATGCCCGCAAATGCTTTCAATGCCAGGTGCATGCCGATGTGATAAAAGTGCCGCCAAACAAGCTCAATGCAACAAGCTCACCTTGGCCATTCGTCACCTGGGGAATGGATGTTATTAGTCCAATTAAGCCCACTGCTTCAAATGGGCATAGGTTTATTTTGGTATCCATTGATTACTTTACAAAATGGGTAGAAGTTGCATCTTACAGAGCTGTAACCAAGAAAGTCGTCACAGATTTTGTCAAGGATCATATTGTTTGCCGATTCGGGGTTCCTAAGTCCATTATTACTGATAATGTCACCAATATCAACAGTGATCCGATGAAAGCTATGTGTGCAACTTTCAAAATCAAGCACAAGAATCCCACAGCCTACAGAACTCAGATGAATGGAGCCGTAGAAACTGCCAACATAAACATCAAGAAGATACTAAGGAAAATGGTAGAGAACCACAAACAATGGCATGAGAAGCTACCTTTTGCTTTATTGGGATACCGCACTACAGTTCGAACATCAACTGGCCCAACCCCCTACATGTTGGTTTATGGCACCGAGGCTGTCATCCCAGCCGAGGTAGAGATTCCTTCTTTAAGAATCATACAGGAAGCTGAACTCAACGATGTAGAGTGGATAAGGAGCCGCTATGAACAATTGTCTCTTATCGATGGAAAGAGGATGAAACCAGTGTGTCATGGCCAACTTTATCAGAACAGAATGTCTAGAGCTTTCAACAAAAGGGTCAAACTGAGGCAATTTGCACCAGGTCAGTTGGTGCTGAAAAAGATCTTCCCACATCAAGATGAAGCCAAAGGAAAATTCTCTCCCAACTGGCAAGGTCTGTACATGGTTCACAGGGTGCTGACAGGAGGAGCACTCATACTTGCAGAAATGGATGGAGAAATCTGGCTAAAACCAATCAATTCAGACGTAGTCAAGAGATATTATGCTTAGATTATTTACATTTCCTCATCTGATGTAATTGAACTACGTTTGACCTGATTCCCGTTTAAGAGGGTATATGTAGGCAGCTTTATTGTTTCGGTCATATCATAATAAAATTTTCATTTACCCTAAGATCAGAAACTGGGGCAGAATTTTGAGGAAGGTCCTCAAAATTCCGGAGCAAGTCCAGCTAATGCCAACATGTGTCAGACGGTCAGTAATCAGTTAAGAAACTAGGGCAGAATTTTGAGAAGGATTCTCAAAATTCCGAAGAAGGTTCAGCAAGGCCTATTATCCGTAAATGGTCGAAAGATCATCTACCAAACTGGGGCAGGATTTTGAGGAGGACCCTCAAAATTCCAACATAAGAGAGCTGCAATGCCTTTGAGATGTGTTACAGTCACTAGTTCATCTAAAATATATCTATATATTTCTAAAATAACTCTATTTTTATCAACAATTGCATATTTTTCAAAAAACTCTATTTCCATAACAGTCAGGTGTCATCCAGGGGAACTCGAAAAGGCTTTCAGAACGGAGCAAAGTAAGGTCGGCAGACGAAGCACGAACAAACCTCCCCCTCACAGAACTTACCATTTTTCTTTGAACGCATGTACATCTGATGTAACGATAACATCCGCAAATATAGGCATGTGGCAAGATTACTATCAATCAAACCATCAGAAACCGAATATACATCTCTAGCTAAGACATATGCGACTCTTACCAACTACTTTCTCTCTGCATGAGGCTAATCCCTGCCTCCCTACCTGCATGAGGATAATCTTTGCCTCCATACCTACATGAGGCTAATCCCTGCCTCCCTACCTGCATGAGGCTAATCCTTGCCTCCATACCTGCATGAGGCTAATCCCTGCCTCCCTATTTGCATGAGGCTAATCCTTGCCTCCATACCTGCATGAGGCTAATCCTTTTCCTCCATACCTGCATGAGGCTAATCCCTACCTCCCTACCTGCATGAGGCTAATCCTTGCCTTCCTATCTGCATGAGGCTAATCATTGCCTCCCTATTTGCATGAGGCTAATCCTTGCCTCCCTACCTGTATGAGGCTAATCCTTGCCTCCCTATTTGCATGAAGCTAATCCTTGCCTCCATACCTGCATGAGGCTAATCCTTGCCTTCATACCTGCATGAGGCTAATCCTTGCATCCATACCTGCACGAGGCTAATCCCTGCCTCTGTACTTGCACGAGACTAATCCTTGCCTCCATATTTGCACGAGGCTAATCCTTGTCTCCCTACTTGCATGAGGCTAATACTTGCCTCCCCATCCGCATGAGGCTAATCCCTGCCTCCCCATCTGCATGGGACTAAGCATTGTCCCTCTTTGCACAAATATTGCTCTATTTCTAGTACTATCTATTTGCTTTTCAATCGGGCTAAGCTCTGCCCTCCATTTCACAAGACTAAGCCTTGTCTTGCTAACATCATATTATTGCATATCATGGGCTGAAATATCGCCAATCTATCCAAAGGAATCATAGTCTAAAAGGCATCAATCCTCATAGCCGGAAGACACCGTGTCATGGCCTGAGGATCCCTCAAATTTGCATATCATTCTTTAAAGGTGTCATGGTTCGGAGGAACCATTTGTCATGGCCCGAGAACATCATTTCATGGCCTGTGAATCTCTCACTCAATAATTCATGGCCCAAGACGTCATGGTCCAAGGACGTCATCTTTAACCATCCAAAGACAACCTTTATGGTCCAAAAGGGAATCTATATCATTTTTAAATTTTCGCAAATACATGTTTGTAGCATATTTTATCTGCAGGTAACCAGTAAGAAACCACAATCCTAGTAGGAGTAGTCTCTCTCCAGATCCTTCAACTATCTCAGACCTTAACCACTCACCATAGCCACTTCGGCACCTCGTGTTCGTTCTTGCAATGACTTCATCGGCATATTCCGCCGATGAATCCAGAACTACACATGGCCTAATTCCTATAAGACCAAGGATATGTAGGAAAATTGAAGACCGGAGTCTGGCCTCTGTCTTTTAAAACATCCCGCCCGGTCAAAGTTGGCCATCATTTCTTTACCTGAAAACTCTTTCATCCTTCCCGGGTAAAGAGGAGCAGCTGTTGATACCCAACTTTTTTCTATATATTTTAAATACATATATATATTTTCTAAATAGAATATATGCATATATAAGTATGCATAAGCATTTTTATAATTTTTCTATAATTTTTAAAGGCTTCAAATTGATTTATTTCCTCCCTGTTTACTCATAAAATTTCCAATAATTATCCTTCAAATTATTTTTGTGGTGATTTAGTCATCTAAATGCTATATTTATGCCAAAATATCGTTGAAATATTTTTAGTGCATTTTTATAATTGCATTTATATTTTTTAAGTCAATTTGCGTATATTTGCAATACTAGCCCTATTAATTACGTTTTTAATACATAAAATGGTCTTTATATTTTTAAAATGTTAAACAACTATTTTAATCATTTTTTGTATAGGAAATATTTTTTAGAAGTCATTTTATTATTTTTATAAATTATATAATACTTAAAATGGCTATTTAAAACTTAGCCTATTTTATTTCAATTTCAGCCTAAACCCTAACCCAACCCAATTTTTTGGATTGAATTACCTAGGCCCAAACCACTGCCTACCTGACCCAATCCCGACCAAATCCTGGCCATTGATCGTTTTGATCAACGACCCAGATTTTCCCTTTCCTAATTAAACTAGTCTATACCCCCCCCAAACCTAATTCATTTCACCACCAACCCTGCTGCCCTAAAATCCTCTCTGCTCTCAAAACACTCTCACCCTAACCCTAATCTCCAAACGCCGACCCCTATCTATGGCTATCTCTGGTGACCTCTCATCATCTCTCAGGCCTCCAATGGCTTCTCTCATGTCATTCTTGCCATCCGTAAGGCCCTCGAGGGACTAGGGTCATGCTGACTTGCATCTAGGGTTCATCTCCTGCCTGTTCCTGGCCATTCCAGTGTGATTTCGAGCGAAATCATTCTATATTTGCTATGATCTATAGGTTTCTAGACAGGTTTCTTCATCTCTGTATGGATCTCTTCGAAACCCTAATTTCTCTTCTATACCTCCTAGATCTGAATAGATCAGATCTAGGATGATTTGAGTTTGTTTATTATATGTTTCACAATATCCTTGAGATTCTTTACAAGAATCGTATGATTTCAAGTGTTTTTCATCTTTTTCTAAAATTAGCGTTTCTAGAATTTCTTTTAAAACTTTGTTTGATGATTCTTTGTGTTTAAACTTCTAATTCTCACACATTTTTGATTAATTTAATAAACTTGCTGCAACCCTAGCGCGTTTGTACTGAAAACCCTAATGTTTTGGGGTTTTTTGTTTGGTTTCTGATACAGGTACCTCTGACTATGTTATTGCATTTGGATTCTTGTGAATTCTCATGATTTACTTGTCCTAGCATACTTCTACTAAAATTTTCTTAGTTCAAGCCTTCAATGATATTATGAACTTGTTTTTATACTAGCCATTCGTGCAAAACTTGTATGCTTCTCTTCGAATCAGTGTCGCGTTGCCATGGGGTTTGTTAAGGCTGTGTGAAATACTGGACATTCATGCTTTACCTCATTTTATATGCTAAACATGCTGACTCTTTTCATGACTTTCTCTTTGATTGAGCCATTGAATATTCTGAATTCCTTATTTCTTGGGTTGATTTGAACACTTTCCCTTAAACTTTCGATTCTTACCTTTCTATTCGATTTGATTGATTTGCTTGCCTTAATTAATTTTTCCTTACCTTGTCTGCATTATTACTTGATTCTTACTAATTATTTCCCTAATTAGAACTTTATGTACCTAGCACTAATTACATGTTCTATACTTGCACTGTTTGAAGTCTTTCCTTATTTGTTGTACTCCAACTATGTATGATTTCTTTCCTTACTTGTCACCTGCTCTTTACCGTTTGAACTAATTCCCTTAATTAAGGGAAGACTTGGACTGATTTTACTTTAATTGATTCTGAGATTCTCCAATCACTTAACAATTTGATTTTTACCTTATTTACCTAGCTTTCAAACTACTATTTATATGCTTCCTTCAACTCTCATTAGACAGAACATTGAGTTCACAAAAAGCACACTTACACATTAAAAGTTCTCTTTCTCTTCTGCTATTTGTGATACTTACTGATCTAGCCGGCTGAAAGCCAAGGCTATATATTGGAACTTTATTTGCTTCATATTCTGCACCTTTCTTCAACTGGTATGTCTCTAATTAAGTTTTGAGATTCAAACCCTATGTGTTTTTATTCTTGCACTAGTCCATTAGTTATGAGTTTAATTTCCTTCCTACTTCTTTACTCAGTATGTCTAAAATCTGCTTGTTCAATGTATTCTTTACATTCTGCACTCTTCCTTGCTTACTTCCTTGCCTAGCATGTCTAAATTTCTATCATGTTCAATTTATGCACTCTGTCCAGTTTATTTCTTTGCCTAACATGACTAATCTGTTAAAGTCCCCGAGGTCCTAAGTGTTGTATGCAATTCGTGAGTATATGTTTCATTTATCCCTATCCATGTACTCTAATGTGATTCTTATGTGCCACCATTCTCATATGAGATTTGTTTGTTAAGTGTTCCTTTCTGAGTTTGAACGTCTCTTATGACCAACCAATTGTCTGCTGTTTTGGTACTCTTCTCAAACTTTCTTTTACCAGTAAGTTGTTCCTGTTTCTGAAAAAATATTTCTATTGCTGAAGCCATCCTTGTACTAGTTTCAAAACAAAACTATGTCAAGCACTCTCCACTACTCCTAGAATATTTAGGTCCTACCCCTATGGCATGTGTACTGCCTAGATATCCATGAGATTTCTCTGATCTCTGGCATGTCAGAGCTGGCCTTTCCATACGGCACTTGAATTAGTTC
The DNA here is from genome assembly GCF_000715075.1 of Nicotiana tabacum. NCBI lineage: Eukaryota > Viridiplantae > Streptophyta > Magnoliopsida > Solanales > Solanaceae > Nicotiana > Nicotiana tabacum. The sequence goes on from NC_134082.1 coordinate 116,528,409, forward strand.
TTGTTTGAAGAAAGTCTAGGTGTGAGCACTGTCCGGGATCCTTGAGATCCTTAGGGAACTCTGACGCACCTAGACAATGATATATCTATGGAACTTTGGCATTTGAGGCTATTGGAGGCTTGGGGAAGTCATTTGGGCCTGCTTCAGACTCCCTATAGTTAACTTATTCTTTTCTTTATTATTTATGTAATTTATTCAACTGGTCAGTAATAATTATTTGTAAACAACTTTGGGGTGATTAGTGAAAAAGGGTGGGTAGCTATATCTGTTGGGTAATTTGGGTAGAGACCATGCATATAGGATTGTATTAGTGCACTTGCTATTGATTACTTTCACAACATTAGAGATCATGTCTATAGGATTTAAATGGATTCAATAATAGAAACCATGTCTATAGGTTTAAAATCAACTTCTTAATTACCATGCCTATAGAGTGTAAAATGATTGAGTTCAATTCTGCTACTTCATGTATTTACATTTGTCTCACTAAAATCATGCCTATAAGTTCTAACATCAGCTCTTAATAATTAAATACCATGCCTATAGGAATAAAAAATCAGAAATCCTGGCTATAGAATCGAAAATCAATTTAGTTAAATAAATCAGTCTAATTCATGTTAGTTCCTTTAGAATTGGCTTAAATCAATTGTCTGTTTCTTTGAACGAATTTTTGAACACTGCCTTAATCTACTACCACTAGAAAGCATGCCTATAGGATCTTAAATATCCGTTTAGAACAGTTCGTTGTTTTACAGCATCAATTTAGTTATCATGCTCTTAGGACATCACTGTTCTATGTTTAGGCAAGCCTATAGGGAGATTTTAAATTCTACAACTCTAAAACTATATTTTGCTACTTAAAACTGTCCATATTTAATAGAGTTAAATCAGTAGGCAAGTTAAATGGGATCTCTCACACATTGTCCTAATTCAACACCGTATAACCCTTGCTCACCTAGATATCATGCTCTAGAATTTTCTCTTAAGTACTTGAATGTTGTTTGAAGACGTGCACTTGTTATGTTTGAGGAAGTAACTGTGAGCCTATAACTTGTTTCTTTAAATGTAGTCCTAACTATTCTTGATTGACGCCTAGATTTTTATCCTTTTAAAACCTTAGGAAAGTCTAGAACTGTCTAAAGAAAAGGGGTCCTAAAATACCTCCAGGGCCACGAGGAAGGGACAGGTAGTGCACGCATAGGACATTGTCAAGGTTGCTAGAACGCTTTAGGCTATGACCAAGGGGAGGGACTTAGGTAGAAAGGGATATGATGACTATGTGCTAATGTCACGTGTAGCCCCTCATTGAGGAGTGTTTACCGGGCATTGCGTGGGGTGATCCTATAGGCTAACCAACCTAGGACCCCTCCTTCCCAAATTCCCTTTGCTTAAACTTTACTTTTCAATATTAACACAGTTTGTTCAAGTTTTTCCTTTGTCTCATTATTTGAGTTATGTAATGTCCCAAAAACCTGCTCTTATTTGTAATTATGTGTTTAAACTATTTATTTGTTAAAGGACTAGTTCATAAGTATAAGTTCGGTCGGGACCCACTGTTGTGGACCAAGAGGGGTGCCTAACACCATCCCCAAAAGATATGAGTTATTACCCCCAATGAATGTGGAAACCCGGACTCCGCGAAGCAAAAAGGGGGCGCGACACCCCCTCTTAAACAAACATTCATCCTCGAACGAGTCAAGAAACATACCTGAAGCCTCAAATAGGTGAGGATATCTGCTCCGCATCTCCCGCTCGGTCTCTCAGGTAGCCTCCTCCACAGGACGACCTCTCTACTGCACTTTCACTGAAGCTATATCCTTTGATCTCAACTTTTGAACCTGACGGTCCAAAATAGCCACTGGCTCCACATCATAAGTCAAATCATCATCTAACCTAATCGTGCTAAAATCCAAAACATGAGACGGATCGCCAATATACTTCTGTAGCATAGAAACATGAAATACCGGATGCACACTCGACAAGCTGGGTGGCAAAGTAAGCTCATAAGCCACCTCCCCAATCCTCCGAAGCACCTCAAAAGGCCCAATGAACCAAGGACTCAATTTACCTTTCTTCCCAAATCTCATAACACCCTTCATGGGTGAAAGCTTGAATAGAAACTTTTTACCAACCATGTAGGAAACATCCCAAACCTTCCTGTCAGCATAACTCTTTTGTCTCGACTGCGCTGTACGAAGCCTCTCCTGAATCACCTTCACCTTGTCTAAAGCATCCCGCACCAAGTCTGTACCCAATAGCCTAGCCTCACTGGGCTCAGACCAACCGACCGAAAATCTACACCATCTCCCATACAAAGCCTCATATGGAGCCATCTGAATACTCGACTGATAGCTGTTGTTATAAGCAAACTCTTCAAGCGGTAGAAACTGATCCCATGACCCTCCAAAATCAATGACACAAACGCGCAACATGTCCTCCAATATTTGAATATTTCCCTCAGACTGACCGTCCCTTTGAGGATGAAAAGATATGCTCAACTCAACCTGAGTACCCAACTCTCACTGCACAGACCTCCAAAATTGTGAAGTAAACTGAGTACTCCTATCTGAAATGGTGGAAACTGTGACACCATGCAAACGAACAATCTCCCGGATATAGATCTCTATCAACCGCTCTGAAGAATAGGTAGTACACACAAGAATGAAGTGCGCGAACTTGGCCAGTAGATCCACAATCACCCAAATAGCATCGAACTTCTTCAAAGTCTGTGGGAGCACAACTACAAAGTCCATGGTGATCCGCTCCCACTTCCACTCTAGAATATTCATCTGTTGAAGCAAGTCACCCGGTCTCTGATGCTCATATTTCACCTGCTGACAATTGAGATACCGAGCCACAAATCCCACAATGTCTTTCATCATTCTCCTCCACCAATAATGTTGTCTCAAATCCTGATACATCTTTATGGCACCCAGATGAATGGAATACCGCGAGCTATGGGTCTCTTCTAGAATTAACTCCCAAAGCCCATCCACATTGGGCACACATATCCAGCCCTGCATCTTCAATACTCCATCATCACCAATAGTCACATCTCTGGCAATATCATGCTAAACTCTGTCCTTTAGGACAAGCAAATAAGGATCATCATACTGGCGCTCTCTAATGCGATCAAATAAGGAAGACCGAGAAATCACACAAGCCAACACCCGACTGGGCTTCGAAATATCCAACCTCTCGAACCGATTGGCCAAGGCCAGAACATCAACTGCAAGAGGTCTCTCCCCAACTGGAATATACGCCAAACTCCTCATACTTACCGCCTTCCTGCTCAAGGCATCGGCCACCACATTGGCCATCCCCGGATGGTACAAGATAATGATATCAAAGTCCTTTAGCAGCTCCAACCATCTCTACTGCCTCAAATTGAGATCCTTCTATTTGAACAAGTGTGGGAGGCTACGATGATCACTAAACACATTACAAGACACACCATACAAATAATGCCTCCAAATCTTTAACACGTGAACAATGGAATCCAACTCCAAATCATGAACAAGGTAGTTTTTCTCATGGGGCTTCAACTGACGAGAAGAATAAGCAATAACTCTACTCTCTTGCATCAACACACACCCAATACCAACTCTCAAAGCATCACAATACACGGTATACGAACCTTAAGCTTTTGGCAAAACTAACACTAGAGTTGTGGTCAAGGTAGTCTTGAGCTTCTAAAAGCTCTCCTCACACTCATCCGACCACCTGAATGGAGTACCCTTTTGAGTCAACTTGGTCAAGGGCGATGCAATAGATGAAAATCCCTGAACAAACCGGCGGTAATAGCCTGCCAAACCAAGAAAGCTACGAATCTCTATAGCTGAGGACGGTCTGGGCCAACTCTGAACTGCCTCTATCTTCTTTGGATCAACCTGAATACCCTCGCTGGACACCACGTGCCCCAATAAAGCCATTGAACTGAGCCAAAACTCACACTTGGAGAACTTTACATAAAGCTTCTCCTCCCTCAATCTCTGCAACACAACTCTCAAATGCTCTGTGTGCTCCTTCTGACTACTCGAATACACTAGAATATCATCTATGAAAACTATGACAAACGAGTCAAGATAAGGCCAAAACACGATGTTCATCAAATGCATGAATGTTACTAGGGCATTGGTCAGCCCAAAAGACATTACCAAGAACTCATAATGACCATATCGGGTCCTGAAAGCTGTCTTAAGAATATCCGAGCCCCTGATCTTCATTTGGTGATAACCTAAACAGAGATCAATTTTGGAGAACACTCTCGCTCCCTGAAGCTGGTCAAACAAATCATCAATGCGAGGCAGGGGATACTTGTTCTTAATTGTAACCTTGTTCAACTGCCTTTAATCAATGCACATCCCCATCGTGCCATCCTTCTTCTTTACAAATAGAACAAGCTCACCCCAAGGCGACACACTAGGCCAAAAAAACCCCTTATCAAGGAGTTCCTGAAGCTGGTCCTTCACCTCCTTCAACTCCGCTGGTGCCATATGATACAGTGGAATAGAGATGGGCTGAGTACCCAGCACCAGATTAATACCAAAATAAATATCTGGCATGCCCGGCAAGTCTGCAAGAAACACATCGGAAAATCCCTCAAAACAAGAACAAAATCAATATTAGGACTCTCTACACTGACATCCCTCACAAAGGCTAAGTATGAAAGACAACCTTTCCCAACCATCCATTGGTCCTTCAAAAACGAAATCACCCTACTGGGACAAAATTAGTAGAACCTCGCCACTCAATCCGTGGCACACCCAGCATAACCAACGTGACTGTCTTAGCGTGACAGTCGAATATAGCACAACATGGAGATAGCCAATACATGCCTAATATCACATTGAAGTCCATCATACAGAGCAACAATAGATCAACTCGGGTCTCTAAACCCCCAATAGTTACCACACACGACCGGTACACACGGTCTATAACAATAATATTGCCCACCGGAGTAGATACATGAACAGATGAAACAAGAGACTCACGAGGCATATCCAAATAACAAGAAAAATATGATGACACATATGAAAAAGTGGAACCGGGATCAAATAACATAGAGGCATCTCTGCGGCAGACTGAGACAATACCTGTAATTACAGTATCTGAAGCAACATAATCTGGTCTAACTGGGGTTGCATAGAAACGAGCCTGACCACCACCTGATCAACCTCCCCCTCTCGGGTGACCCCTAGCTGACTGACCCCTACCCCTAGCTACCTGAGCGGGTGGTGAAGTAACTGGAGCTGAAGTCGAGGGTTGACCCCTCTGCTGAGACGGACCCTCAAGAAGATGAGGACACTGCCTCCTCATATGCCCAAACTCTTCGCACTCATAACAATTCCCCGGTGCTGGAGACGGGGACTAAAGGTAACCCTTGCACCAGAATGACCAGTAGAAGGACCTGGCATGGAAGAACCCTGAACTGATAGAGCACGGGAGGAACTCTAGGTTGGAAGGGCACTGAGTGATGAATGGCCCTAATGAGAATGGTGAGAACTATGATCCGATGATGTCCCATGATAACCTGGGCGAGCTGACTGAGCCTGCCTAAATGGACGAGCTCTGTTGTGCTAAAAATGACCTCGCAAATAAGCACTACCAAAGCTGCTAGATCCCCGAGGCCTCTTGGCCTCCCTCTCCTCTCGCTCTTGGCGACGAACTTACTCAATCTCGGATGTGAGTTTTGATGGTTTGGATAGCTTCGGGAGGTGATTTAGGACTTAGGAGCATGATCGGAATGAGTTTTGGAGGTTCAGAGTAGAATTAGGCTTGAATTGGCGAAGTTGATATTTTGGCGATTTCCGGTTGGTAGGCGAGATTTTGATATAGGGATTGCAATGGAATTTTGAGAGTTGTAATAGCTCCGTTGTGTCATTTGGGATGTGTGTGCAAACTTTCAGGTCATTCGGAGGTGGTTTGGTTGGGTAGTTGATCACAAGCATAATTTAGAAGATTTTGGAATTTTTAGGCTTGAATCCGATGCGAATTTGGTGTTTCGATGTTTTTTAGAGCATTCCGAAGGTTGGAAAAAGTTTGAATGAGGTTATGGCATATGTTTCCATGTTTGGTTGAGGTCCTAGGGCCTCGGATGAGTTTTGGGTGGTTAATCAGACCATTTCATGATGGTTAAAATTGCAGAAAACTGTTGTGTGTTGCAGAAGATTTAGACCTTCACGTTCGCGAGTGGGTCCTCGCGTTCACAAAAGCTCAGTTGATGAAGGCTGGGATTTAAGCCTTCGCGTTCGCAAGGAAGTCTACGCGTTCGCGAAGGGTTGGATGTTTGTGCTTCGCGTTCGCGAGAAGGGGAGCGCGTTCGCGTAGAGGAAATTGGCCAGCTGGGTCGTTCGCGAGATAGGGAGTGTGTTTACGAAGAGTAAGTCTGAGGAACCATTGCGTTCGCGATGGACATGTCGCGTTCGCGTAAGAGGATTTTTGGTCGAAGTCATTTTTGTGCTTCGCGAACGCGAGGCGTTGACCGCATTCGCGAAGAAGGATTTCAAGCCTGGGCAGAATGTTTAAAAGATCGTCTTGTCTGCGATTTTGGGGTTTATTTCTTCCATTATTGGTCGTTTTTGGAGCTTTTTGAAGGGGAATGAAGAGGGATTCAAGGGGAATCACTTGGAGGTAAGATTCTTGGACTTAAAACTCGATTCTAATTTGAATTCCACCTAAATAATCATGGAAATTAAGCCAAAAATTGAAGAACTAGTGCTTGAAACTTAGACCTTTGATTGAGGATTTGAAGGACCATTTGAGGTCGTATTTTAGAAATTTTTGTATGTATGAACTCATGGGGAGACAAGGAATCTATTGATGTAAAAATTATCGAATTCCAAGACATGGGCCCGGTGGTCGGGTTTTGGTAATTTCGGGATTTGTGTCGTATTCTAATTATTTTCGCTTGGGCTTCATTCCCTTAGCATATTTTGACGTCCTCATTCTAATTTTGGATAGATTCGACGCGAGTAGAGGCCGATTCGAGGGGCAAAGGCGTCGCGAGCTAGAGATTTGACCGGTTCAAGGTGAGTAATGATTGTAAATGATGTTCTGAGGGTTTAAAACCACGGATTGCACATCGTAGTGCTATATTAATGTGACGCACACACTTGATGACGAGCGTAGGGTCGTTCACTATTGGGGATTGTGACTTAGTCCGTCCCAAATGACTATTTTACCGCGTATTTGACTGAAATCCATTTGATATCATCATTATTTGGGTTGAATGCCATATTTGGGCCTTGTGCCAACTATTTGAACCCTTCGGGGATTTTTATTGATATTTCCTCACTATTTTGACTTTATGCTTGAACTCAGTCGTGATATATTTCATTGTTTTCATACTCAGCTATGTTTACTATGTTTTAACACTTAAATGATCTTTTAAATGATATTTTAGGCTGAGAATCGTGTTTTACTATTGCCCAAGTGGCTTGTGAGGATTTTGACTGAGTAAGGCTGAGGGCCTATGCTGTGAGGAAACATTTGATATTGATTATGAGGCCGAGGCCTGAGATATGTACGCCACGAGGTGGCTTTATTGATATGAGGTCGAGAGCCTAGTGATGATGCCACGAGATGGCTTGATATTGCGCTTGGGTCGTAAGGGACCCCTCCAGGAATCTGCACACCCCAGTGAGCATAAGTTCCCATTGTGATGTGAAATTGAGCCCGAGGGGCTGGTATTGTTCTGAGATGTTGCCCGAGGAGCAGATTTGTTGATATGGTGCCCCAGGGGCGAACCTTTATGTATTTATCTTTTCTTAATTGCCTATCAATTACCATGCTTAATTGTTGAAAAAAGCTTTTCATGAAGTTAAATTTGAGTTTAAAGATTTTTACCTATCTTTCACTGGTTTACTATTTTAATGGTTTTACTATTTCATTATAGTATGCTTTTGTGCCTTACGTGATTTCCTTCTTAGTCTTTATTTATGATTATTACTCACTAAGTTGGACTACTCACTTTACTCTCTGCACCTTGTGAGCAGATTCAGGCATATCTGGTCCCGCTCCCGAGTGCTGATCATATCCGGCTCAGGCGGATCCGAGGAGTCTCTAGGTAGGTTTTGGCGTTCGTAGCCCGGAGCTCTTACCTATCTTACTTCTTCATGTTCTTGGTTTCTGTATTAAACTCTGTAGTTTGATTTGGAGTATTCTGTTTTGTTAGATGCTCATAACTAGTGACACCCCAGTGTCAGGCTGTGTTGGGTTATTTTCCGTGCCTTAAGTTAGACTGTTTCTTAATGCCTAACTATTAAATACTGAAATGGGTAGTGTCGACTGGCCTTGTCTTCATGAGAGGTGCCATCATGATTGGGTCCGGGTTTAGGGTCGTGAAAAGTTAGTATCAGAGCCTAGGTTGCATAGGTCTCACGAGTCATGAGCAAGTTTAGTAGAGTCTCGCGGATCAGTACGGAGACGTCAGTATTTATCCTCGAGAGGCTGCAGAACCTTTAGGAAAAGCTTCATATTCTTGAAATTCTTGTCGTACAAAATTGTTGGTCCGAGTACTAAACTTCTGTTATTCTATTCTCTTACAGATGGTGAGGACACAGTTATCGGTCAGGATGGACGACCACCAGTACCACCAGTTGTGGCCACAAGAGGCCGAGAATGCGGTCGTGGTCAGGGTAGGGGCAAAGCAGCTAAGACATCACCTGCAGATCTATCAGCTGCCCTAGTTCAGGATTAGGTCCCAGTTATGGATGCTCCAGCAGCACCAGCTCAGGCACCAGTTGTGCCCATTGTGATTCTGGGTCTTCAGGAGGCCTTGGCTCATATCTTATCAGTTTGCACTGGCCTAGATCAGGCGGTTTCAGCCACTACAGCCTCAGCTACTTCTCAAGCTGGGGGAGGCAATCAGACTCCTGTCGCTCGCACACCTGAGCAGCTCGTGCAGGGACTTCAAACGCCAGGGGTACATCCAGCCCAGCTGGTTGCAGCTGCTTAGGACTATGTAGTTCCTACTATGCCAAAGGATGAGCAGCGTAGGTTGGAAAGATTTGGTAAACTACAGCCTCCAACCTTCAGTGATGCAAAGGGCGAGGATGCCCAGGGTTTCTTAGATAAGTGTTAGAGGATGCTTCGTACAGCGGGTGTTCTTGAGACCAGCGGGGTTGCTTTCACTACTTATCAGTTTTCTGGAGCTGCCTTCACTTGGTTGGAGGCTTTTGAGAGGCGTAGGCCTGTTGGTGCAGCACCCCTTACCTGGCAGCAGTTCTCCGTTCTCTTTTTGGAGAAGTATGTACTGCAGTCTCGCAGAGAGGAGCTGTGGTAGGGAGTTTGAGTGGTTGCGTCAGGGAGAGATGACTGTGATGCAGTATGAGATGAGGTTCACCAAGTTAGCTCGTCATGCTATTTGGTTGGTTCCGACAAATAGAGAGAGGATTAGGAGGTTTGTTGATTGCCACACTTATCAGCTTCGTATTCTCATGACCAGGGAGAGGGTGATTGGTGCTACCTTTGAGGAGGTTGTAGACATTACTCGGGAGATTGAGTCTGTTCATCGCTAGGAGCGCGAGGAGAGAGAGGCCAAAAGGCCTCGAGGATCTGGTAGTTACAGTGGTACTCCTTCAAGAGGTCAGTTTTAGCACAGCAGAGGCCGTCCATTCAGGCATGCTCAGCCAGCTCGCCCAGGTTATCATGGGGCATCATCAAGTCATGGTTCTCATAGTTCTCATCAGGGCTAGTCATCACTTACTTTCCAGCTCAGAGCTCGTCCCGTGCTCCATCAGCTCAGGGCTCTTCTATGCCATGTACATCTGCTAGTCACTTTGGTGCGAGGGATTCCCTTCAGTCCCCTTATCCAGCACCTGGGAGTTGTTATGAGTGTGGTGAGATGGGTCATATGTGGAGGCAGTGCCCTTGTTGTCTTGCGAGTTCATCTCAGCAGAGGGGTCAGTCATCGGCTTCAGCGCCAATTACTTCAGCACCACCCGCCCAGCCAGCTAGGGATGGAGGTCAGCCAGTAGGGTTCTCCCCAAAGGGGGAGGTCGATCAGGTGGTGGTCAGGCCCGTTTCTATGCACTTCTAGGCAGACCCGATGTTATTGCTTCTGATGTTGTCATTACAGGTATTGTTTCAGTCTGCCACTGAGATACCTCTGTATTATTTGATCCGGGTTCCACTTTTTCTTATGCGTTATCATACTTTCCCTGTTATTTTGGTATGCCCTGTGAGTTTCTTGCTTCACCTGTTCATGTATCTACCACGGTGGGCGATACTGTTGTTGTAGACCGTGTGTACCGATCATGTGGTGACTATTGGGGGTCTAGAGAACCGTGTGGATCTTTTATTATTGTGTATGGTGGATTTCGATGTCATTTTGGGCATGGATTGGTTATCTCCATGTCGTGCTATTCTGGACTGTCATGTTAAGATAGTCACATTGTCTATACCGGGTGTGCCATGGATCGAGTGGCAAGGTGTGATTGATTATGTTCTAGTAGAGTAATCGTATTCTTGAAAGCCTAGCGTATGGTTGGGAAGGGTTGTCTTTCATATCTAACCTTTGTGAGGGATGTTGGTGCAGAGACTCCCAGTATTGATTCTGTTCCAGTTGTAAGGGATTTTCCCGATATGTTTCCTACAGACCTGTCGGGCATGCCATCGGACAGGGATATTGATTTTGGTATTGACCTGGTGCCGGGCACTCAGACCATTTCTATTTTGCCGTATCGTATGGCACCAGCGGAGTTGAAAGAGTTAAAAGAACAACTTCAGGAACTCCTTGATAAGGGATTCATTCGGCCTAGTGTGTCACCTTGGGGTGCACCGATTCTATTTGTGAAGAAGAAGGATGGTACTATGAGGATGTACATTGATTATAGGCAATTGAACAAGGTAAAAAAAAGAACAAGTATCCTTTGCCTCGCATTGATGATTTATTCGACTAGCTTCAGGGAGCGAGAGTGTTCTCCGTTCAAGTTATCACCAGTTGAAGATCAGGGATTCGGATATTCTTAAGACAACTTTCAAGACCTGATATGGTCATTATGAGTTCTTGGTGATGTCTTTTGGGCTGACCAATTCCCCAGCAGCATTCATGCATTTGATGAATAGTGTGTTTCGGCCTTATCTCGACTCGTTTGTCATAGTCTTCATTGATGATATTTTGGTGTACTCGCGTAGTCAGGAGCAGCATACGGAGCATTTGAGAGTTGTGTTGCAGAGATTGGGAGAGGAGAAGCTTTATGCAAAATTCTCCAAGTGTGAGTTTTGGCTCAGTTCAGTGGCTTTCTTGGGGCATGTGGTGTCTAGCGAGGGTATTCAGGTTGATCCAAAGAAGATATATGAGGTTTAGAGTTGGCCCAGACCGTCCTCAGCCATAGAGATTCGCAGCTTTCTTGGTTTGGCGGGCTATTATCGCCTATTTGTTCATGGATTCTCATCTATCGCATCGCCCTTGACCAAGTTGACTCAGAAGGATGGTTCATTTGTATGGTTGGACGAGTGTGAGGAGAGCTTTCAGAAGCTCAAGACGGCTTTGACCACAGCTCCAGTGTTAGTTTTTCCATCAGCTTCAAGTTCATATATCATGTATTGTGATGCTTCGAGAGTTGGTATTGGTTGTGTATTGATGCAGGAGGGTAGATTTATTGCTTATGCTTCTCGTCAGTTGAAGCCCCATGAGAAGAACTACCCCGTTCATGATTTGGAGTTGGCTGCCATAGTTCACGCGTTGAAGATTTGGAGGCATTACTTGTATGATGTGTCTTGTGAGGTGTTTACTGATCATCATAGCCTACAGCACTTGCTCAAGCAGAAGGATCTTAATTTGAGGCAATGGAGATGGTTGGAGTTGCTAAAGGATTATTATATCACTATATTGTACCATCCGGGGAAGGCCAATGTGGAGGCCGATGCTTTGAGCCGAAAGGCAGTGAGTATGGAGAGTTTGGCATATATTCTAGTTGGGGAGAGACCTCTTGCAGTTGATGTGTAGGCCTTGGCCAATCGGTTCGTGTGGTTACACATTTCGAAGCCTAGTCGGGTATTGGCTTGTGTGGTTTCTCGGTCTATCTTATATGATCGCATCAGAGAGTGCCAGTATGATGATCCGCATTTGCTTTTCCTTAAGGACAGAGGTCAGCATGATGATGCCAGAGATGTGACCATTGGTGATGATGGGGTGTTGAGGATGCAGGGCCGGATTTGTGTGCCCAATATGGATGGGCTTCGGGAGTTGATTCTGGAGGAGGCTCATAGCTCGCGGTATTCCATTCATCCAGGTGCCGCAAATATGTATCAGGATTTAAGGTAGCACTATTGGTGGAGAAGGATGAAGAAAGACATTATGGGATTTGTAGCTCGGTGTCTCAATTGCCAGCAGGTGAAATATGAGCATCAGAGACTGGGTGGCTTGCTTCAGCGGATGGATATTCCAAAGTGGAAGTGGGAGAGAATCACTATGGACTTTGTAGTTAAACTTCCACTGACTTTGAAGAAGTTCGATGCTATTTGGGTGATTGTGGATCGGCTGACCAAGTCCGCGCACTTTATTCCTGTGTGTACTACTTATTCTTCAGAGTTGGCAGAGATCTATATTCAGGAGATTGTTCGTTTGCATGGTGTCCCAGTTTCCATCATCTCAGATAGGGACACTCAGTTTACTTCGCAGTTTTGGAGGTCTGTGCAGCGAGAGTTGGGTACTCATATTGAGTTGAGCATAACTTTTCACCCTCATACGGACGAGCAGTCCAAGCGCACTATTTAGATATTAGAGGACATGTTACGTGCTATTGTCATTGATTTCGTAGGGTCATGGGATCAATTTCTACCGCTTGCAGAGTTTGCTTATAACAACAGCTACCAGTCGAGTATTCAGATGGCTCCATATGACGTTTTGTATGGGAGGCGGTGTAGATCTCCAGTTGGTTGGTTTGAGCCCGGTGAGGCTAGGCTATTGGGGACAGACTTGGTGTAGGATGCTTTGGAAAAGGTGAAGGTAATTCAGGAGAGGCTTCGTACAGCGCAGTCTAGGCAAAAGAGTTATGCTGACAGGAAGGTTCGAGATGTGTCCTACATGGTTGGTGAGAAGGTTTTGTTGAAGGTTTTGCCCATGAAGGGTGTTATGAGATTTGGGAAGAAAGGGAAATTGAGTCCGCGGTTCATTGGACCTTTTGAGGTGCTTTAGAGGATTGGGGAGGTGGCTTATGAGCTTGCTTTGCCACCCAGCTTGTCGACTGTGCATCCGGTATTTCATGTTTCTATGCTCCAGAAGTGTATTGGGGATCCATCTCATGTTCTGGATTTTAGCACAATTAAGTTGGATGATGACTTGACCTATAATGTGGAGCCAGTAGCTATTTTGGGTCGTCAGGTTCGAAAGTTGAGGTCAAAGGATATAGCTTCAGTGGAAGTGCAGTGGAGAGTTCGGCCCGTGGAGGAGGCTACCTGGGAGACCGAGCGGGAGATGCGTAGCAGATATCCTCACCTGTTTGAGACTTCAGGTATGTTTCTTGACTCATTCGAGGATGAACATTTGTTTAAGTTGGGGAGGATGTGACGACCCGGCCAGTCGTCTCATGAGTTACCGCTCCATTTCCCCCATTTCTGCTTCTTTATGTTTTGTTTATCCGTGTTATGTGGTATCGGGTTGGTCGGATCGAATTCGGAATGATTTTGTAAGGTTTGAGATACTTAGTCTCTTTTGAAGAAGCTTAAGTTGGAAAAGTCAACCGGATGTTGACTTATGTGTTAGAGGGCTCGGATGTGAGTTCCAATGGTTCAGATAGCTTCAGTAGGTGATTTGGGACTTAGGAGCGTGATCGGAATGAGTTTTGGAGGTTCGGAGTAGATTTAGGCTTGAATTGGCGAAGTTGATATTTTAGCGATTTCCGGTTGGTAGGTGAGATTTTGATATAGGGATTGGAATGGAATTCTGAGAGTTTCAGTAGCTCCGTTGTGTCATTTGGGATGTGTGTGCATAATTTCAGGTCATTTGGAGGTGGTTTGGTTGCGTTTTTTATCAAAAGTGTAATTTAGAAGATTTTGGAATTCTTAGGCTTGAATCTAATACAAATTTGGTGTTTCGATGTTGTTCTGAGTGTTCCGAAGGTTGGAACAAGTTTGAATGAGGTTATGGGATATGTTGTCATTTTGGCTGAGGTCCCGGGGGCTTCGGGTGAGTTTCGGTGGTCAATCGGACCATTTCATGATGTTTAAAATTGCAGAAAACTGTTGTGTGTTGCAGAAGATTTAGACCTTCGTGTTCACGAGTGGGTCCTTGTGTTCGCTAAGGGTCAGTTGATGAAGGTTGGGATTTAATCCATCACGTTCGCGTGGAAGGCTACGCGTTCACGAAGGTCTGGATGTTTGTGCTTCGCGTTTACGAGAAGGGGAGCGTGTTCACCTAGAAGAAATTGGTCAGCTGGGTTTGAGGTCGAGTTGTTCACCACGTTCGCGAGAGAGGGAGTGCATTCGCGAAGAGTAACTCTGAGGAAACATCGCGTTCGCAATGGGCATGTCGCGTTCGCGTAAGAGGATTTTTGGTCAAAGTCATTTTTGTGCTTCGCGAACGCGAGACGTTGACCGCATTCGCGAAGAAGGATTTCAGGCATGGGTAGAAGGTTTAAAACGTCATCTTGTCTGCAATTTTGGGGTTATTCAAGAGGAATCACTTCGAGGTAAGATTCTTGGACTTAAAACTCAATTCTAATGTGAATTCCACCTAAATAACCATGGAAATTAAGCCAAAAATTGACGAACTAGGGCTTGGAAACTTAGACCTTTGATTGAGGATTTGAAGGACCATTTGAGATCGGATTTCAGAACTTTTGATATGTATGAACTCATGGGGAGATAAGAAATCTATTGATGTAAAAATTATTGAATTACGAGATGTGGGCCCAAGGGTCGGGTTTTGGTAATTTCGGGATTTATGTCGTATTCTGATTATTTTTGCTTGGGCTTCGTTCCCTTAGCATATTTTGACGTCCTTGTTCTGATTTTGGATAGATTCGACGTGAGTAGAGGCCGATTCAAGGGGCAAAGGTGTCGCGGGCTAGAGATTTGACCGGTTCGAGGTGAGTAATGATTGTAAATGATGTTCTCAGGGTTTGAAACCCCGGATTGCACATCGTAGTGCTATATTGAGGTGACGCACGCGCTTGATGACGAGCGTGAGGTCGTGCACTGTTGGGGATTGTGACTTAGTCCATCCCGAATGACTATTTTACCGCGTATTTGACTGAAATCCATTTGCTATCATCATTATTTGGGCTGAATGCCATATTTGGGCCTTGTGCCAACTATTAGAACCCTTCGGGGATTTTTATTGATATTTCCTCACTGTTTTGACTATATATTTGAACTTAGTCGTGATATATTTCACTATTTTCATACTCTGCCAAGTTTACTATGTTTTATCACTTAAATGATCTTTTAAATAATATTTTGGGCTGAAAATCGTGGTTTACTATTGCCCGAGTGGCTTGTGAGGAATTTGACTGAGTAAGGCCGAGGGCCTATGTTGTGAGGAAACATTTGATATTGATTATGAGGTCGAGGGCCTGAGATATGTACACCATAAGGTGGCTTGATTGATATAAGGCCGAGAGCCTAGTGATGATTCCACGAGATGGCTTGATATTGCGCTTGGGCTGTAAGGGGCCCCTCTAGGAGTCTGCACACCCCCAGTGAGTGCGGGTACCCATTGTGATGTGAGATTGAGCCCAAGCGGCTGGAATTGTTCTAAGATGTTGCCCGAGGGGCGAATTTGTTGATATGGTGCCCGAGGGGCGAACCTTTATGTGTTTATATTTTCTTAATTGCCTGTCAATTACCATGCTTAACTGTTGAAAAAGGCTTTTCATGAAGTTAAATTTGAGTTAAAGGATTTTTTACCTATCTTTCACTGGTTTACTGTTTTAATGGTTTTACTGCTTCATTATAGCATGTTTTTGTGCCTTACGTGATTTCCTGCATTCAGTCTTTATTTATGATTATTACTCATTGAGTTAGAGTACCCACTTTACTCCCTGCACACAGTGTGCAGATTCGGGCGTATCTTGTACCGCTCCCGAGTGCTGATCATTTCCGGCTCAGGCAGATCCGAGGAGTCTCTAGGTAGCTGTCTGCGTTCGCAGCCCGGAGCTCTTCCCTATCTTACTTTTTCATGTTCTTGGTTTCTGTATTAAACTCTGTAGTTTGATTTGGAGTATTCTGTTTTGTTAGATGCTCATGACTAGTGACACTCCGATATCGGGCTGTGTTGGGTTATTTTTCGCGATTTATGTTATTAACTGCTTAAACCTTGGTTTATTTGATCATGCTTTAGACTGTTTCTTAATGCTTAACTGTTAAATACTGAAATGGGTAGTATCGGTTGGCCTTGTCTTCACGAGAAGCGCCATCACGACCGGGTCCGAGTAGGGTTGTGACAGGCATCCTCGCCCTCAGTACCACTGAAAGTCGGAGGTTGAAGTCTACCAAACCTCTCCAATTGACGTTGATCGTCGTTAGGCATAACTGGTACCACAAACTCCTGAGTTGGTGCAACCGGTTGGGCTGGAGGTGCCCCCGGTGTCTGAAGTCCCTGCACTACCTACTCAGGTGTGCGAGCAACGGAGGTCTGAGTACCTCCCCCGGCCTGAGAAGTATTTGCGGCCGTAGTAACTGAGATCGCCTGAGCCAAACCAGTGCACACTG
The DNA here is from genome assembly GCF_000715075.1 of Nicotiana tabacum. Taxonomy (NCBI): domain Eukaryota; kingdom Viridiplantae; phylum Streptophyta; class Magnoliopsida; order Solanales; family Solanaceae; genus Nicotiana; species Nicotiana tabacum. Next base: position 116,545,068 of record NC_134082.1, read on the forward strand.
ATAGAATCTGGGCTAGAGCCTCCTGATGGCCTGGAATCGCAATAGGCACAGTCGGTGCCTAAGCTGGTGCTGCTGGAGAATCCATAACTGGGACCTAATCCTGAACTGGGGCGGCTGGTGGATCTGCAGTTCCTGCCCTAGCTATTGTACGGGCTACACCCCTGCCCCTACCACTCGGCCGCATTATCGGCCTCTAGTGGCCCCAGCTGGTAGTATTGGTGGTCGTCCATCCTGACCGGTAGCACGTGTCCTCATCATCTGTGAGAGAATAGAATAACAGATGTTTAATACTAGAATTAACAGATTCGCACGACAGGAATTCAAGAATGAGAAGTTTCCCTAAAGATTCTGCAGCCTCCCGAGGATAAATACAGACGTCTCTATACCGATCCGCTAGACTCTACTAAACCGACTCATGACTTGTGAGACCTATGTAACCTAGGCTCTGAAACCAACTTGTCACGACCCCAAATACCCCGGTCGTGATGGCGCCTATCACAATACTAGGCAACCCAACTCAAACAAGTAACCACAGTAAATTCCTTTTTAATAAACCATTTTTCTAACACTGATTAAGTTTCAAATTTTCATATGAAATATCTAAATTACTTAAATGTGCGAAAAGACAGTATAACAACAAATCAACACAGCCCAACAATCTGGTGTCGCAAGTTTAGATCCTCTGAATACAACTAGGACGATTGACTAATAGATAATGAGTCTAAAAATGCAGAAAACAAGGATAGGAAGGAGGAAAGCAGGGCTGCGGATGTCGTGCAACTACCTTGCAGTCTTCGGTAAGCTCTGAAAATGCTAGGGACACTCACTCTGCCGCTCGGGAACCTAGATATGCACACAAGGTGCAGGGAGTAATGTGAGTACGCGAACTCAGTAAGTAACTAAAGTAAATAAGGTCTGAGTGTAGTGACGAGCAGTTAAAAATCATATATATAAGTACATTCAGCAGAATATCAAGTCAAACTCAACAGTTTAAAAGCCAGTTACTTCATAAAACTTTAGTTTCAATTGTGATACTTTGAAATCATTTACGTAGAAGTTTTCAACAGAGGCTTATCATAAAAGAAGAGTGAAATCAGCAAAAATGTCATAAATAGGCCCCTCAGGCAAGGTATCACTCATAAATATAGCCTCTCGGGCAAGCCTCTCAGTCACTCGTGACTCAGCTCTTGTCATACAGTACTCACACTCGGTACTCGGGCTCAATAATATCTTATAATAGTAATAATCATAATAACCGCTACGGCGTATGGCCTGATCGCTTCCAACTCTGCACTACTACAAAGTAGGAAGAGAGGGTCGCAATAGCTGTTACCCGATATGAGGGTCGGGATCGAATTCCTCAGGGAGCTAGGAAGGGAGTTGAGTATCTGTCTAGACTAGAGTCGTGTAATTGTTCCAAATGTCACTTCCAAACATCTTTTGATTTTTCTTTAACAAACTAATATTATCGACTACTAATTAGAACTAAATTATGTTAATGAGAAAATTGATAAAGTTGTATCTAATGGGTAGAAATGCACTAGGGTAGTGACTTTCACCTAGGTGGCTAATTGACGGGTAAATTCTTCTAAGGTTCGATTGACATGATTGGGGAAATATGCTATAACCATTGCACAATTTTACCCACTCTCACACCTCTCGGTAGAGAGAGTGATTTTGCCCAATTGACTCTCTCGAGACCAAATGGGTAGGCAAATTAGTTCAAGCAACTAGGGTTCAAGTCGGGTAATTACTCTCTCAAGGTTTAACCCTTTAATTGGGACTATCAAACCTCTTGAGTCCATCCCAATTCCTTGTTGGGTCAATTTTGGAGACTTAGGCTCTCTTTCTCAAGAAGAGCCAAGTCAACTTAGCATAAAACAGTGTTTGCAACCACCAATTCATAGATTAAACCATAAAATTGTCCCAAATAGCAAACACCCATAGTCAATCTAACCCTAGCTGGCAACACCCATCAATTACCCACATTAGGGTTGAGCCACAACCCTAGCTAATGGGTTTAGCTACTCATGCTTGAAGAAGAAAATAGAGAAATAGATGAAGAACAAGACATATTAATTAAAAGCTAAAGTAAATACAAAGATTCAACGATAAAAACTAAGTAAAAATGCCCAAAATCGATACAGATGGTCTTCTCACGAGCGCAGCTCTGTTCAGAAAATAGTCGATACCCTAAAAATAGAAAAATGTTCTATTTATACTAAGCTGGAAAAAGTGGACCAAAATGCCCCTGCGGGGTCAGTGCGGACCGCACAGAATGGACCGAGGCCACACTAGGCTCTTGGACTTGAAGTCTTGGCTCTCTGAACTCAGGCTCTGTGGCCGCGGAGGCAACTAGCATAGTCCGCACAAACATGACCGCGGACCGCATGGGTTTGAAGTTGGCATTGGACATCTCTCTGATCTTCTCCTCCGCGGACCACACAAAATGGTAGTGCGGCCACGGAGCCTTCAGTGCGGACCGTGCAAGATCGAATGCGGTCGCACTGCCTTGAAGCTCGATTTGCCAGCTCTCTGAATCCCTTAGTGTGGACCGCACAAAGTGTAGTGTGGCCGCACTAGGCCTTTTTGTCCTGGGTTTGCCTTGTCTTTGGTACTTAAGCAGGTTTCACTCCTATTGAGTCAATCTTTGAGATTTTGTTACTTTGTCGATCAAACATGCAATCAAGCACAACTTATGAGCCTTTTGGGACTATTTTGTACGAATTTATAATCAAAGCGTAAGTAGGAAGGAGCATAAAACACGTCAAAATTCCTAGTTATCAACTCCCCCAAACTTAAGCTTTTTCTTGTCCTCAAGCAAACAAAATAAGACCCACCCCTTAAGGGAAAATCCAAGTGTTTTCAGATATCCTAAAGTGACCTCAACAAGCATCAATTGGGACTAACAATTGCCCTCAATGCGAATGAATCATTAACAACATTTAACCATTGATACCCCATGGATCAAGTGTGACACAAGAGCATCAAGAGTTGACTCATTACATCAAAGAACTCTCTCAATTACTTCGGTCATTGTGGAACCCAAACTCACATATCCTCAACTCTCCCTAAGCAAACCTCACCTTTTTAGAGTATTAGCACACAAGCCGAGGTCAATGGGAATTCACTCATCTCTCTCAAGGAAAGGTCACAAATCTGGCTCTAAGTACCATATGCGTGCCCCTCATGTAAGTATTCACTAATGCAAGCTTCATTCAACTCAAGATCATATAGGGCTTTTGTGGAGTCATTGTGAAGGCTTTTGGTTCAGGATAGGACATGTTTAGATCTAAGTGGGTTCCATCTTCTCTTAAGTACTTCTTTTGATTCATTTGGCGCAATTCTCTTGACTCTTTGAGTCATCTTACTTCTTTCTAAGGGGTTAAATGCAATTCAAAACGTTTCTCCTTTTTCAACTTTCCACAACTTTTTCTCTTTTTCTTTTCTTGAATCCCTTTTTATTCTTTTTCACATTGGGCTTTCTTTTTGTCTTTTTCTTCTTCTTTTTTTTTCATTACCTTTCCTTTTCTTCGCTTTTGTACCTTTTACCACTTTGTTCCCTTCCTCGTCTCTCCCCCCCAAACTTATACTTTTGCCATGTGCTCAAAGAAAGATCGGGTGCCAAGAGAGGGTATCTTTTAGAACAAGTATAGGCTTGTATCATTGTTTCTAAAAGAAAAAGGTTTAAGGCTCAAAAGGGTTTACTAGGGATCATATTATTGGTAGGCTATGGAATTGTTCAACTATCATTTGGATTAAGGAGAGCCTATAATCACTTCTCAAGTTAAATTTCACCTCAGATTTCGCCTCAACAAACATTCAGGGCAAGTTCTAGACTAATGGCTCGGGACTTGGACTTGCAATTCAATTACTTACCACACAAGCTAAGGGATTTCTAAATACATAGAGTCGGGGGCCCACAACAACCTTAGACACGATTTGAGCACACAATGGTACCGAAAGACCACTTGATGATTGTTGGTCAACACAAGAGTCTCAAGGTCACGACTTTCACCATCCTAAACACAACATTTTGTCTTTGACCATGGGATCAAAGGAAAATGTGCTAGGCCCAAGTGAAGCTTTGCTTGAGGTACCCTTAACTATAAACTACCAAAAACAAAAACAAAAACGGACTCAAACCCTTAAGAAGGTTGTCACGCCATCCATCATCGGGAAAAGCCACCCAGTTCACATAATACTCCACCTTTGGAAAGAACCGTGGCATTAAGAAAACCAAAGGTTTATTAAAAGCATCAAAAACGAAACAAAAAGCTATGAATATAATTAAGAAGCTAAAAAACGAAAAAAATTGCGTAAATAGAAAAAATATATACAATAGGGGATTTGAATATACAACGGGGAATGAATATATACAATGATGTAATTTTATATACCGACCAAATGAAAGATAAAAAGTGCGATAAAAGTAACTAAATATAAATTTATATACAGACCCAAATGAAAATCAAAAAGGCATAAACTAAATCAGTATATATGTACAGTCATCCAAAGATAAAGGGTGCACCCCCTCAAATAAAAGTTGGCATTGTCCCTAATGCCAACTAAATCAAATAAGCACTAAACATAAAATAGAGGAAGGATATGAAGACTCCATAAGCCATGTCTGTCTGCATCGGATCATGGGCGGTCCCTGGGTCCTCTGTGTGCTCGGAACCTTTAACTGGTTCCCAGTATCCTACTACTCAGCTGCTGGGACCTGGACAGGCTGTGTATCAGATACATCCTGTGGCTGACTGGAGGAAGCCTCCGGTGGGTCCGCCAACTGGATGACGGCATCATCTGCGCTCGGTATCATCCTCTTCCTCTTCAAAGGTCGCTGTGACTGCTCCTGCTATGGCTATGCTGCTGGGGCTGGGTCCTCAAACAATAAGTCTAAAGGCAGTTGGTCTGCCTTCAGTCTATCCACATCCGCTTGTAGCTTCTTCACGGACTCCTTAGAGGCCCGTGTCTTGCGCAGCTTCTTGTGCTCCTTGGGGAGCTCCTTCAGAGGCTTGCCGTGTGAATCCACTGCCTTTGCCAAATCAGCCTGGGTACTGAGGATCTTCTCCTGGTTTTCAATTATCTTCTTCAAGGCATCCTCTATAGACTGTGGGACCTGTGCTGGCTGAGGGTCGACTGAGCTACAATGGTGGAGGTCAAGGTAGAGAACTTGGATGACGTAGTATACATCGAGTTGTTTAAACTTTGAAGCGTCTAGCTCAGCCGATGGGCAGTGATAGGATGGGCCCGAGTAGATGGAATCTCTGGGCCCGCAGATGTGGAAGGGCCTGGAGGAATATCTGAAGTGGAGGGTCTGGGAGGCATCTCAGTATGAGTGGAGGCAGGCTCAGCTGGGGTCTCTACCACAAATGGCTCTTCAGACTGGCCAGTTGAGGTAGAAGCAGGGGCTTTGTAGTTCTTGTCCTTGGGGTTGTCATTCCCCTTCAAGTTGTACCAGGAGAACGGGGTTGTCGCCTTGACCTTGATGTCATATGGCCTCTTGTCCACTTCTAGGTCCCGGAAGTACATAGTAAGGGTGTTGGGGAAAGGATAGTTCTGGTCGCTCTCGGCACCCACTATAGAAATGATTTGGGACATCACATTCCCCACGTTGATGGGTTACCCCGCCATAATGGAAGCAACCAAAACAGCCCGGTGGTGAGGAAGTGTCTGGTCATGGGTAGTAGGGTCTAACCGGCTGCACACAAATGTCTCCTAGCCCCTCGCCTTAAAGTTTAAGGTCCTCCATAATATTTTGACCCCAAAAGTCAACCACTCCAGAACGGTACCTGGGATTGCCAAGTACTGAGCTAACCATGTACGGACCTCCTCGCCCATCTCCAGCTTTGCCATATAAAGAGATTCATCTTCCTCATTGAAGCCTAAATATTCATTTAGAGACTTCCCATTGAACAACACCTTTTTGTTTCGAACCTTAGTCACTTTGGAGCCCTTGGAGATGTGGGCCACATTACAGTAAAACTCCTTGACCAAGTGTTCATTTGCCTTCCCGCAATCATCTATAAAGTGATCCTACCCCACTCTTGTTCTAAACTGTCTATGCACATTGGGGTTTAGGGGTAGAAGATCTCTATCTACGAAACTCCTCTCCGGTATCAACTTCCTCACCAGCCACCACTCTTTGAATTTGTGGTACGCTACCTGGCTGATAAACTTGTCTTCCCATACTTCGAGTTTCCTAGTACGGGCAATCCCCCTAACCTGAGGCTCACCACCCTCAGGTACCTCCTCATCTCCCTCATCACCTCCGCCTGCACCCTCCCCGGATAATGAAGTTGTGGGGGAGGTGGAGCACTCACCACTGCCGGCTGCTGAGCTCTCAAATGACTCAGTGGAGACATGATCTATTGCTTGGGCAGTGGGTGTGGGTGGAGGAGTATCATCAGTCAATCTCATTCTCCCGGGCCAATCAGGGACATATTCGGGCACTGAATCAGAGGAAATATCCTAGGAAGGAATGTACTCACTCCCCGACTGGTCACAAGCTCTATCAGCAGCTTTAATTGCTTTCCATATCTTTTTAATACTTTCTCTCACTTGGGGAGTGCGTCGGATCATATTCTTGCCCTTGCCTCCTCGGGAGGAATCACCTCGGCTGGGTTGTTTTGAGCATTTGCCTCGTGTTTAACCATTGTCTGCAAGCACAAGCATCTAACATTGTTAGTATCAGTAGAGACAATGAGACATTAGTGCAATAAGAATTGCAGAACAAAAACAGACAGTTGCAGACACAGTTGCAGAAACAGTCCAGTGCGGACCGCACAAAAAGGAGTGATCATCACGAACCGCACAGAAACAATTGCGGTCCGCACAGGTGTGGGACTCAGAATAACCCCCTCTGAATCTGACCACCGCGGACTGCACAAAGTAGTACCGCGGCCGCAGTGGGTCAGTGCAGACCGCACAAAATGCAGTGCGGCCGCACTGGGATTAAGGTCACCTTGCATAAGTTCATCACCGCAGCCTGCACAAAGTGGTAATGCGGACCGCACTGGGCATCGTGTACCGCACAAACTTGATCGCGGTCCGCGAAGGGTGCCCAGTTATGGAACTGAGTTAGGGTTCAAGATTTTTGCTTTGAAGCCTAAATTTGTCCCTAATTGATGTTTCCATATGTTTACCCAGTCCATTTTGTACTCCCTAAGCCTAATTAAACTAACAATTAACCAATTTACTAATCTAGTGAAGCGAATACGAGAGATGGAAGAAATATTAATGTACCAAGTGTAATGAACAAACTTAACAAGCAAAGGGGAAGATTAATGTACCAGGTTGTAAGAGGAATCTAAACAAGGCAATGAAAACAAGCAATCATAGTCAAAGCTCAGGATGAACAGTGTTTTGTCTCTATGAGTGTAAAATTTTGTGAAAAGTGTAAACAGGGGTCCCTAGATTCTATTTATAGAATGACCGCTGGGACCCATTCTCTCACCTACTAGCACGGCCGCACAAAATGGACTGCGGTCCGCACTGGGTTTGTTCAGAAGAAGTTTAAGAAGGCAACCTCTGCGGTCCGAACAAAACAGACCGCGGCCGCAGAGGTCCACCGCGGTCCGCAGAGACTCCTTATATTGGCTCACACCAGTGCGGACCGCACAAAGTGTAGTACGGTCGCACTGGCAACTTCAGAGACTTGTTCAATTTTTCCATCATGTTTTACAATGCATCAACATAGCCCTGCAACATCTCACAACCAATTAGCACAAAAATCAATCCTACACTACAAAGAAAATCAAAGAAAACAAGAAGAAAAAAACATGGGTTGCCTCCCAAGAAGTGCCTGATTTAACGTTGCGGCACGACGCATGTTACCACCACATCACTTGAGATGAAGGAGCGCCACCACGTGGCTGTCATCAAAATTTCCAAGATAATGCTTGACCCGGTGCCTATTAACTCTGAAGACTTCACCATTTTTGTTTTTCAAATCAAGAGCACAAAAAGGGGTCAAAAACACAACTTTAAACGGTCCACTCTATTTGGATTTGAGCTTTTCCGGAAACAGACGTAAACATGAGTTGAACAAGAGAACCAAATCACCTGCATTGAACTCCTTTCCACGAGCATATTTGTCATGAATGTACTTCATCTTGTTCTTATACAAGGACGAACTGGAGTAGGCATGGAATCTAAATTCATCGAGTTCATTGAGTTGTTCAACACAAAGATTAGCTGCAACATCCCATTCAAGGTTCAACTTCCTCAAAGCACACATGGCCTTGTGCTCTAACTCAACCGGAAGATGGCATGCTTTCCCAAACACCAACCAATATGGTGACATAACAATCGAGGTTTTGTAAGCCGTCCGATAAGCCCATAAAGCGTCATCTAACTTCTTCGACCACTCGGTCATATTTGCATTGACCGTCTTTGACAAGATACTTTTGATTTCTCTGTTGGAGACTTCCACTTGGCCACTAGCTTGAGGATGATAAGGGGTCGAAACCTTATGATTGACACTGTAATTGGAAACCAAATTATCGAAAGCTTTATTGCAAAAGTGAGTCCCCCATCACTAATAGTCGCACGAGGAGTGCCAAACCTTGTGAAGATGATCTTTTAAGAAATGCAACAACACTCCGGGCTTCATTGTTAGGCAAAACCACGGCTTCAACCCATTTTGAGACATAGTCAACCGCCACGAGAATGTAAGTATTCCCACACGAGCTAACAAATGGACCCATGAAATCGATGCCTCAAACATCAAAGATATCCACTTCAAGAATGGTATTGAGAGGCATCTCATCCCTTTTTGAAATTCCGCCCGCTCTTTTGCATCTTTGAACAAGGTAGGCCAATAGAATCCACAACTAAGGACTTTCGAGGCGGTCCTCACTCTACCATGATGGCCACCATAGGGTGAAGAATGGAAAGCCTTTAAGATACTCAATTGTTCTTCCTCTGGGACACATCTACGAATCACACCATCCGTGCAAATCTTGAACAAGTATGCCTCATCCCAATAGAAATCCAAACTATTCCGCCTGAGCTTCTTCCTTTAGTTAGAAGAGATCTCACACGGGATTACTCCAGTCACAAGGGAATTGGAAACATCGACAAACCATGGCATATCATTCATTGACACCGCAAGGAGTTGTTCATCGAGAAATGAATCATTAATCTCAAGGCCATCACAAGGCCTCCCCTCCTCCTCCAAACGGGACAAGTGGTCCGCCACTTGATTCTCACTACCTTTCTGGTATACAATTTCTAGATCACAATCTTGAAGTAGTAACACCCATCTCATCAGTCTTGCCTTGGAGTCTTTCTTTGTCATCAAATACCTAAGGGCGGCATGATCGGTGTGCACTATAACTTTGGCCCCCATAAGGTATGGTCGAAACTTTTCCATTGCAAACACTAAGCCAATAACTCTTTCTCGGTGACTTTATAGTTCCTTTGTGCCTCATTCATGGTCTTGTTTGCGTAGTACACTGGATGAAACATCTTGTTAACCCTTTGACCCAAAACAGCCCCAACCGCAACGTCACTTGCATCACACATGAGCTCGAAAGGCAAGATCCAATTTGGTGCGGTAATGATCGGGGTAGTGGTCAACTTAAGCTTGAGAAGCTCGAATGCTTGCATACATCCCTCATCGAACACAAACCTTGCATCATTTTCTAGCAACTTGCACAAGGGGTGTACCACTTTTGAAAAATCTTTTATAAACCTCCGGTAAAAACCCGCGTGCCCAAGAATACTCCTCACCCCTTTGACACAAATGGGGGGAGGAAGCCTTGAAATCACCTCTATCTTGGCTTTGTCAACTTCAATCCCTCGCTTTGAAATTTTGTGACCCAACACTATACCCTCTTCAACCATAAAATGGCATTTTTTCCAATTGAGTACGAGGTTTGTGTCTTCACACCAGGCCAACACTCTATCCAAATTACCCAAACACTCTTCAAAGGAATCACCAACCATACTGAAATCATCCATGAAGACCTCCAATATATCTTCCACCATGTCGGTGAAAATAGCCATCATGCATCTTTGGAATGTCGTCGGAGCATTAAACAATCCGAACGGCATCCGAGAGAAAGCGAAGGTTCCATACGGACAAGTGAAGGTGGTCTTCTCTTGGTCCTCTGGGGAAATTAATATTTGATTATACCCCGAGTAACCATCCAAAAAGCAATAGAAAACACGCCCCGTGAGACGATCAAGCATTTGGTCAAGGAATGGCAATGGGAAATGGTCCTTTCGGGTCACTTTGTTTAGCTTCCGGTAGTCCATGCAAACCCTCCAACCTGTGACTGTCCGAGTATGAATAAGTTCATTGTTTTCATTGGTCACCACAGTCATACCACCCTTCTTCGGTACACATTGCACCGAAGAAGTCCACGAGCTATCAGAAATGGGGTACACAACCCCGGTATCCAACCATTTGATCACCTCTTTCTTCATTACTTATTGCATAGCCTCGTTCAATCTTCTTTAATGCTCCAAGGAAGGCTTTGCATCATCCTCCAAGATAATTTTGTGCATACAAAATGCGGGGCTTATTCCCCGAATGTCAGCTAGAGTCCATCCAATTGCCCTTTTTCACTTTTGAAGAACCGCCAAAGTGGCCTCAACCTCCATGTTAGTAAGGCAAGAAGAAAGAATAACTGGTAAAGTAGAATTTGAGCCCAAGAATTCATACTTGAGGTGTGGATGAAGTGGTTTTAACTCCAACACCGGTGGCTCCTCAACTGATGGCTTTTTGGTGGAGTTTTCCGGTTTTCAAGAACCAAAGACAATTTTCTAGGCTCATAAGAATAAAAGCCCATCCCATGTAATGCATTCACGCACTCCACTCTACTTGCATCCTCATTGACATCAAGATTTAATAGCAAGGCCTCAAGAGGATCCTCCATGTTGATTATAGCACTGGTATCATCCACAATCACAGCTGTGACAAGGTCTACAAATGAGCACACCTCGGTGCTATTGGGTTGCTTCATAGATTTGCAAACATGGAAAACGACCTTTTCATCTCCCACTAGGAAAGTGAGCTCACCCGCTTCAACATCAACCAATGCCTTCCCCATTGCAAGGAAAAGTCTGCCCAAGATAATAGGAACCTCATAGTCCACTTCATAATCCAAAATGACAAAGTCGGCCGGCAAAATGAATTTGTCCACCCGGACAAGCACATCATCAATAATTCCCAAAGGTCGCGTCATTGATCGATCCGCCATTTGAAGTTTTATTGAGGTTGGCCTAGGTTGCCCGATACCCAAAGTTTTGAAAACCAAGAAGGGCATTAAATTGATACTAGCTCCCAAGTCACATAGAGTCTTGGCAAAATCCGCACTCCCAATGATGCAAGGGATAGTGAAAGCACCAGGATCTTCAAGCTTCGGGGCCATTGAATGCACTATAGCACTAACTTGGTGAGTCATCTTTATAGTTTCACAATCCATAGAACGCTTCTTTGTAACCAAGTCTTTTATGAATTTTGCATAACCCGACATTTGTTCAAGTGCCTCCACCAAAGGCACATTAATAGATAAGCTCTTCATCATGTCAATAAACTTTTTAAACTGATTATCATTCTTCTGCTTTGCGAGCCTTTGAGGATAAGGTGGAGGTGGCCTTGGCAAAGGAGCCTTGGCTTTTGGCACAACCGGCTCCGGCATGTCAAGTATGTGTTCCCTAGACGGGTTCACATCATTTTGGGTATCCACCTCGACTTCTTGAATATCAATCCTTACTTCATTGTTCACATTTTCATCAACCACATCTTCAACTACCAAAAAGGGTTCGTCATCTTGCAACTCAACATCATCATCCACAACTTGCTTTTGCTTAGAGGCATTCACATCACCGCCTCTCCCACTTTTTGTTGTGACCATCATAACATGATTGTTTCCACCTTTTGGGTTCACTACCGTATCACTTGGTAGAGTGCCCTTCGGGCGAGTATTCAATAATTGAGAGATTTGGCCTAATTGCACCTCCAAGTTTCGGATAGAGGTGTTGTGAGAAGCTAACTGTGCATACGAATCCACATTCCTCTTCATCATCTGCTCAAAATCATTTCAATTCTGCTCATATCATTACCAGAAGAACTAGGACCTTGAAAAGAGAAAGGGGTGGATTGTTCGGTTGTTGGTACATTGGGAGCCTTTGAAAGCCTTGCCCCCTGTTGCCTTGGTTTCCAATGTTGTTCCACCCGCCTTGATTATTGTTGTTGCCCCAATTGTTGTTATTTCCATTCCAATTGCCTTGGTTTTTGTTTTGATTACCCCAATTGTTGTTTTGGTTGTTGTTGTTCCAATTTCCACCACTTTGTTGTTGATTTCCCCAATTTCCTTGGGGTCACCATTGTTGGTTTGAAGAGTTGCCTCTATTGCCTTGATAGTTATTGAATATTGTACCTCTTCACTTTGGTCATCATAACCATTATTTTGACACCCATCATATTCATAAACAAATTGCTCAGAATTTCCTTGATTTTGTTGCCTCCTTTGCCTTCTCTTGTTGACAAGCATACTAACACCTTCCATGGCATTCACTTGGCGAGGATTCTAAACTTGTTGCAACTGTGCCTTAGCCAATTGGTTCATAGTAGTAGTAAGCTCACCTATCGCCTACTCGTGATCATGTAATTCCTTGTGAAAATGAATAATCGTAGGGTCACCTTGAGGCACATTTGCTCTACTCTGCCATGCTGAAGAAGTGTCTGCCATTTCATCAAGTACATCACATGCCTCATCATAAGAAAGCTTCATAAAGTGGCCCCCGGTCAATTGGTTTACAATGCATTGATTTGTAGTATTTATGCCCCGGTAGAAGTTTTGTTGGATCATGACCTCGGTCATATCATTATTTGGGCACTCCTTCACCATTGTTCTATACCGCTCCCAAATCTCATGCAAAGGTTCCGTTGGCTCTTGCTTGAAGGCTAAGATTTCGTTTCAAAATGCCGCCATATGATTAGGAAAGAAGAATTTGGCAAAAAACTTATCCGCCAACTCATCCCAAGTTGTTATGGAATGGTTGGGGAGTCTCTCGAGCCAATCCAATGCCTTTCCCCGAAGTGAGAACAGGAAAAGTCTCAATCTCACCGCATCCTCGAACACATTCATCTGTTTGCTCCCCCAGCATGTATCTACGAACCTCTTGAGATGTTGTTAGGCATTTTGATTTGTAGCGCCCGTGAAGTACCCACACTGCTCAAGTAAGGTCACCATCACATTGGTTATCTGAAAGTTGCCCGCCCGGATTCGGGGTGGGACAATAGCACTTGCGTAGCCCTGGTTCGGTAATACTCTGGGAGCCACTCTTGGAGGAACCGGGGGAGGGTCTGGAATATTGTCATTTGGATTAGCATTGGCATTCCGGCCTCTCCGTTGACCTTAAGGTGCAAGAGGCACCTCATCTTGCTCAAGATCATCTACATCCTCCCCCGTTATCACGTTTTCAAGAGGGTCATTAGTGTTGTTTAAAGCCATGTTGGTACCTGAGTAATGACACAAACAAGTAAGTAACAAAGAAGGAAAGAAGAACAATACACGAAACTAGCTAAATAGATAGCCAAAACTATTAGCTCCCCGGCAACGGTGCCAAAACGTGATCGCTGCCAACTCTGCACTACTACAAAGTAGGAAGAGAGGGTCGCAATAGCTTTTACCCGATATGAGGGTCGGGATCGAACTCCTCAGAGAGCTAGGAAGGGAGTTGAGTATCTGTCTAGACTAGAGTCGTGTAATTGTTCTAAATGTCACTTCCAAACATCTTTTGATTTTTCTTTAACAAACTAATATTATCGACTACTAATTAGAACTAAATTATGCTAATGAGAAAATTGCTAGAGTTGTATCTAATGGGTAGAAAGGCACTAGGGTAGTGACTTTCACCTAAGTGGCTAATTGACGGGTAAATGCTTCTATGGTTCGATTGACATGATTGGGGAAATATGCTATAACCGTTGCACAATTTTACCCACTCATACACCTCTCGGTAGAGAGAATGATTTTACCCAATTGACTCTCTCGAGACCAAATGGGTAGGCAAATTAGCTCAAGCATCAAGGGTTCAAGTTGGGTAATTACTCTCTCGAGGTTTAACCCTTTAATTGGGACTATCAATTCTCTTGATTCCACCACAATTCCTTGTTGGGTTAATTTTGGAGACTTAGGCTCTCTTTCTCAAGAAGAGCCAAGTCAACTTAGCACAAACCAGTGTTTGCAACCACCAATTCATAGATTAAACCATAAAATTGTTCCAAATAGCAAACACCCATAGCCAATCTAACCCTAGCTGGCAACACACATCAATTACCCACACTAGGGTTGAGCCACAACCCTAGCTAATGGGTTTAGCTACTCATGCTTGAAGAAGAAAATAGAGAAATAGATGAAGAACAAGACATATTAATTAAAAGCTAAAGTAAATACAAAGATTCAATGATAAAACTAAGTAAAAATGCCCAAAATGGCTACAGATGGTCTTCTCACGAGCGCAGCTCTGTTCAGAAAATAGCTGATACCCTAAAAATAGAAAAATGTTCTATTTATACTAAGCTGGAAAAATTGGACAAAAATACCCCTATGGGGTCAGTGCGGACCGCACAGAATGGACCGTGGCCGCACTAGGCTCTTGGACTTGAAGTCTTGGCTCTCTGAACTCAGGCTCTGCGGACTGCGCAGAATGGACTGCGGTCCGCACAAACATGACCGCGGACCGCATGGGTTTGAAGTTGGCACTGGACATCTCTCTGATCTTCTCCTCCGCGGGCCGCACAAAATGGTAGTGCAGCCGCGTAGCCGCGCAAGATCGAATGTGGTCGCACTGCCTTGAAGCTCGATTTGCCAGCTCTCTGAATCACCTAGTGCGGACCGTACAAAGTGTAGTGTTGCCGCACTAGGCCTTTTCGTCTTGCGTTTGCCTTGTCTTTGGTACTTGAGCAGGTTTCACTCCTTTTGAGCCGATCTTTGACATTTCGTCAGTTTGACGATCAAACCTGCAATCAATCACAACTTATGAGCCTTTTGGGACTATTTTGTAAGAATTTATAATCAAAGCGTAAGCAGGAAGGAGCATAAAACACGTAAAAATTCCTAGTTATCACAGCCCGATCCATAGTTTATAGTCGACTACGCTCACTAGGGGTGTACAGACTCTGGAGGGGCTCCTACAGCCCAAGCGTCATAGTGCTGCGGCGTGCAGCCCGATCCAATATATATATCGCTGCGGCGTGCAGCTCGATCCATATAAGTATCACTGCGGCATGCAACCCGATCCATATATTTATTTATAATATTGCTGCGGCGTGCAGCCCGATTCATAATATATATAATCCTCACCATTAGGTCCTCAACCTCTCTTAGTCATTAACCTCACAGTCACTCGGGAATAACAGTGGAAATCAGGGAACTCAGCCTAAATAGTTTTCACATTTTAAGAAGTAGAGTGATAAAAAGCAAGTTTAAACAATAAACAGGTAAAACATGACTGAGGATATGCTTTCAAACAAATAGAGTGAGGAAAACAGTAAAGATGCCCCTAAGGGTCTCAACAGGTCGGCACAAGGCCCCAAACATGGCATACAGCCCATAATATAGTATTAATATCTAAAATACGTGATATCATAAGATTTCAAATCAAATACGCGGCTTAATAGTCGCTACGGGACGGACCAAGTCACAATCCCTATCGGTGCATGCCCACACTCGTCACCTAGCATGTGCATCACCTCATTTGTCAAAATTGTCACCTCCTTTTTACTATACCACGGAAGGGTACAAGGGAGTTTTTCCAATTTAAGTGACAACCAAAACGGGATTTATTATTTAAAATTCAGAGTCGCCA